>NC_022027.1:55048129-55057423 GCF_000317375.1 Microtus ochrogaster | reverse complement strand
GAGAGAGAGAGAGAGAGAGAGAAGGGAAAGAAGGGAGAGGCAGAAGTTGCCTCTTCAAGAGGGAGACAGAAAAAGGAAGAGAATCAGGTTGCAAGCAGGAAGGAAGATCTGCCTGCCTCAGCGGACTGGGGAGGGAGTGGGCGGGGCTTGTCTCTTAAAGAGACAGAATAGCTCATTACACCTGGGACTCGTGTTTTCTTTGCTAGGCTGATGCCTTCAAGCCACAGTGATCTCCTGACTGCCTCTCAGGTATTTGAGACAGGACTGGCTTTTTATGTGGGTGCTGGGATACAAACACCAGTCAGCAGGCACTCCTATCCCCAGCAGTCTCTCCAACCCTCCTTGCTTGTGTGTCAGGATGAATTAATGTAGGGCAGTTTATCTTTGAGTTTAAGCCAAGGATGACCTTTACATCCAGATCTCCTGTTTTTTGCAACCTCCAGAGTGCTGGGTTCCTGGTGTGATCTACTGCGGTTTCTTGTGGAGGCCGAAAAATGCAGGCCCATTTCCACCTTGTCCATGGTCAAAGAGGTTGGAGACTGGCACCTCCTAACTCAGGAGGTGGTTGCTTGGTTCTTTTGAAGTTAAGGTAGCCAATGCCATCCTGATGGGTGGTCAAGATAATGCAAATGTATTTCTGCTCCTCCGTTTGTAACTATGAGGCCACCTAGGGAAAGGTGGTGTTCAGCTTACTTGGCCTAGAGCACCTTAGCTACCTAGATGAACGCTAATGATTTGGTGTCTCAGAGTGATAAAGCCATTGACTGTGTGAGTTATCTTTTTGTATCACTTAATAAAGTCTTTAGTTACCTTCTCCCCCAGTTTACTGCTGGGTATAAAAGCTGTGGAAAAATAACTGTGGGCAGAATTTCAGGATTTCAGTCACTGGAATGCCTCCAGATACTTTCTGTGCTTTCTGTCTTATTATTTTTATGTGTCTCCATATTCTTTACTTATATTTCTTCAATTCCCATGCCCCTACCCTGGTAAGAAGTCTTTTTGTCAAGGCTGGTCCTCAACAGTTTCTATAGTATGGGGATTAAAGCCGGGACTTTGTGTATGCCAAACAAACACTATATCCACCAACCTATCGCTGTAGCCCCTCCCCCTGCCCTTTTCTTATTTTGAAAAGAAAGAGTAAAATTTTGTTTGATCTAAGCACCATTGAGCATGGAGAGAAATGTTTTTATGGTCCCCTGAAGCATTCTGGGAGGCCTTCTGCACCTGTCCTGCTTAGTGGGTAAACTGGTCCACGGACGATAAGCTCTTATCACTTCTGGGACAGCTCAGACACTTAGAGTGCAGCAGACACACAGGGCCCCTGCCCTGACTTTAGCTGAATGTTCTAAGAGACTGGACTGAGGCCCTTTCAGCGTGCCTCCATGCGCAGACATCTGGGCTGTGTGCAAGCAGGACAGCCACAGGGCAGCAGGCCAGAAGCTAAGTAATTCCTCAAAAAGCAAGGCCCTGGTCATGTGTTCAGGCACCGGCAGATGCAAGGTGGGTTTGGAAAGCCGAGTGTCAGAGGAGATCAGTGCGTGTTGAGGAAAGAGGACAAGTGGGCAGTGACCATGGGAACGGTCTGTATTCGTTCACCCTGGGTGTGTGGGGGGGTCAGGAATGTGACGGATGCTAACCACACTGTGTCTGCAATCAGGAAGCAGAGAGAGACGGCTGCTGGTCTCATGCAGCTTTCTCCCCTTTTAAAGGCTCCGTACGTGTGCGAATGACTTGTCTGCATATATGTCTGTGCACCGTGTGCATGTCAGGGGCCTGTAAAGTCAGAAGAGGGTGCCAGCGCCCCTGGGACTGGAGTCACAGATGGTGGTGACACCACACGGCTGCTGGGAACTGAATGAATCCAGGTCCTCTGTACAAGCAACAGGTACTTACAACCTCTGGGTCATCTCTCCAGCCCCCCAGGCTTTCTCCATGTTATCCAGTCCAGTACAGCAGCTCATGGGATGGGACTGCCCACATTCAGGCTGGGTTTTCCCTACCCAGTGGACATTTGAATGTTAAGAAAAGAGGAAGAGGAAGGCAGAACTGGGCTATGGGAAGCCTGTCACGTGATTGGCAGCAGCCCCACATCACTAGGTCCTCCACATGCCCACTTAAAATTCCTTCTCTGTCGTTCATTAACACAACCTATACCATTAACAACTCTCATTGTGAACACACATTTCCTGTTAAAACATCACATTATCACTGTAGAAACAAAATACAAGAACTATAAGGAAGGAGATAAGTACCATCTGTGATTACTCGACTGGATGAATGTCGCTGTGGTGGTTATGGGGCCTGGAAAGTCCCTGTCACCTTAGAGCACAGGGAGATTTGGGGGTTCTCCAACACACAAGGAAAGTGGTTCACCCTCATTCTGAAGAGGGGGACGTCCTACCCGGCCACTCTGCTTTACTGGTTCTTGTTTTGCTATACTTTAAAAAACTTTTCTTCCTATTGTTGTGGCTGATGTGTTTCCATGGTATGCAGATGCATATGGTATGCATATGTGGTTGATGTGTATCCATGTAGCCATAGTTTGCAGATGCATATGGTGTGCATATGTGGTTGATGTCCATCCATGCATCCATAGTATGCAGATGGAGGTCGGAGGACAATTTGTGGGAGCAGGTTTTCTCCTAGCGTGAGGGTCTCGGACATCCAGCTCAAGTCATTGCCTTTACATGCTGACCATCTCAACGGTCCCATATGCTATGCTATACACACACAGACACACAGACAGAAACACACACACACACACACACAGATATAGACACACACACATACACACAGAAACACACAGATAAACACAGATACAGACACTGCACACAGACACAAACACATAGACACACAGATACACATGCACACAGAGACACAGAGAGACAGACACATACACATGAATAGAGAGAGACACACACACAGACACAAATACAGAGAAAGACAGAGAGACACACAGACACATACACACACAGATACACACACAGATAAACAGATACAGACACACATGCACACAGACACACACTTACACACGCACACAGACACAGACAGAGAGACAGACATGCACACACACAGAGGGAGACACACACACACATGCTACAGAGCCATTTAGCTTCCTCACAGATTTTTTAGTGTATAATTACAGTGCAAGCTGGACACGCCCTCTTTTAGCAATGGCAAGGGCAAATTACCTGAGAAGGAAGCTAAGTTGTGAAGGGATGGGGAGAAATTATGTTGGGATTCTTACTAGGACAGGGCCCTGTTGGTCCTTCTGGGATCCAGAGATCTGAATGAGCAGTTAGGGTTTCTGAGGCCTGGGGAAAACCACTAAGGGAGTCAGGTGGAGAGAAGAAGGGCCTCATAGGTTTGGAGAAGCACATGTTTTCATACTGTGAGCGAACTGTAGTAATACGAGCGGCGGGGCTGCGTCCCCAGCACCCCGGCCGCCTGCTAGCTTATGCCCGAAATAACAACACACAAATTGTATTCTTTTAAACACTGCTTAGCCCATTTCTATCTAGCCTCTTCTAGGCTAATTCTCACATATTAATTTAGCCCATTTCTAATCATGTGTGTAGCACAGCTAGGTGCGCTTACCGGGAAGATTCTAGCCTACTTCCATCCTGGGTCGGAGCTTCATCACGTGTGTCTCAGAGAGCAGAGCTATCGCATCTCTGCCCGGGAGAGAGGAGCATGGTGTCTCTGAGCTCACTTCCTCTTCCTCCCAGCATTCTGTTCTGTTTACTCCTCCCACCTATGTTTTAACCTATGAGGCCAAGCAGTTTCTTTATTACTTAACCAATGACCTTCCTCCATCAGCGAACCAGCGGAGCAATTTGTCAGGTACTGTCGTGTCCTGTAGATAGCATTTCTGCCAGGAATGGGCCATCTCTATGGCAATGGCCACACACGTTTATATGGCCTGTCGACAGGATAACTGTTCTCGTTTCTGTCACTCTATCATCTTTGCATAGAGAAGAAATCGCCTGAGGGTGCATTTCTTGAAACACATCCCCATGGCGATATGATGTGTAGCTGTCTGTCTATGACACCTTGGGTCAGTCCAACAGACCCTCTTGGCAATGTGACGCATAACTGTCTGTCTATTCTGTCTGCCTAAGACACCTGGGATCAGTCCTATGTGTGCACGGAATTTGGAGCAGAATAGCTGGGTAGCATGGCACAGATTGTCTTATCTGTAGTCTCAGACGTCCACAGGAGGTCTTGGGAGGTAGCCTCTGTGCTGAGAGAGCTATTATATCCAGCACAGCACGGACTGTACACAGAAGCCATGTTTCAGTGGAAAAATCCAATCAGGATTTAAAAAAAATCCTGGAAATCCAGGATAGAATCTGAGTTGGCAAGTCTCTCTCCTCCAGGCAGGTGTCATGGATCTGAGCCTGCACAGTTCAGATGCCCTGAGCCAGATATGCTCCACCAAGGCCTGCATGCAGCCGGGATGCTGGTTCTGGACCAGAGGTTGGTTAGTGCTGACTTGTTAGGGCTGTGTGCTTGAGTGCACACATGTACACAAGCACACATAGATGGTGGCTGCAGGGGATTGGGTTCCAGGCATTCATAGGGGTAACGAATGTGTCAGCCATTTGACGAAGCTCTCAGCCTCTTGTGGCTGGGCTGGATTTCAGTGTTGCTCTCCGTGAAACACGAACTCACTCACCAATTTCACAGTGCTTTGCCACATCATCTCCAAATGTGAATATTTAACACCTGAGAGTCTCACCAGCAAATGCACCTCTCCAGCTTTCCATCCTGCTCTCTTGGTCCCCCTTGTGCCCTGACACCCACACACAGCCCAGTTATGTCTCACAGAGACTTGCTTGGTGAGTCCAGCGTTCACGATCTGCCGAGGCTCTTAGCTGCCGTCGCTTTTCTCCACTTCTGACTCAGGCCTGTCGGACACTTAGCAAGTTACGTTAGAAGCCAAAGACTTCCTTTCAATCTTTCCCCCTAAGTAGCTGTCAGAATTGGGAGGATAAAGGAAGCTGTTAAGAAAAGTTAACAAAGTTCCAAAGGCCGAGACACGAAATTCCAAAGACTGAACACAAGCTGGGGTGAAATCGGCAGCATAGTTTCTGTGCTGGTCAGTGTCTCCACTCGCCCTGGTGGAGCCTGGGGATTCTGACGTCTGTGAGGCTGTGGGGCTTGGGTGGGTGACATGGCTGATGACTGGGAGAAAGGAGTGGGTTGTAGGGGTCTCAGAAACTTCCAGGTGGGGCGGGGGGGGGGAGAGTCCACTGGACGGCAGATCTCTCACACTGAAGATACCAGATTTTAACAGAGATGGGCAGTTTTCTGATGCTGTCCTGGGAGTTTTTGGCTGGCATTAGTCTTTCCCTACCCATAGAACCACCCCTTCTCATCTCTTTCCTTCTACCCTCTTTTCCCTTCTCTCTGTGTAGTAAGCAGAGTATAAATGTGTACGAGATTGTGATGTATATGTGTGTGTGCATGGGGGGGGGGTGGATGCACAAGCCTATGTGTGCAAGCAGACACCAGAGGTGGCACTAAGTGTCCTGTCTATCACTCTCCACCTTGTTCCTCTGTGGCAGGGTCTATTCCTGAACCTGGAGCTCTTGCCTTAGTTTTGGTTAGGCTGGCACTCAGCCAGTACCAGCACTCTGCCTGTTTCTGCCTGCTGTAGCGGTGAAGTTACAGGCAAACAAAGAGTGAGCTCCGCTTTGCCTGCTAGTGAGTGTCATGATCTGCACTCAGGTCTTTGGGGTTGAGTCCTTAACCAATGAGCAATCTCTTCAGCCTGAATTCATGTATTTAGTAAACTGTTCTGTGGCTTCTGAAGATCCCTTGAGAAGCCCAGCCTCCCCATTAGGGTTATTTCACTGTACAGAAGGGCAAATGCTGACACAGAGGTCTGGATTCTCCTGAAATTTAGGAAGGAACAAACCTCAGTTTAAAGTTGCTTTCTTCTGGTTTCCTCCACTTTCGCTTTCGTCTAAGAATCAAAGCAGAAGCGCCTCAGACCCGTTTGGGTTCTGGTTGTCTGTTCTCCACTGATGAGAATGTCCGGCTGGTCTCGTCTATCTAGAGGCTGGGAAACATCTCAGCGAGAACCTGCAGAGACATTTCTCTCAAACTTTACAAGCCTTCCACACATACTTCTTCAAGGTCATCTTCATACACAAGCATTGCTGGCTCCCAACATTTTATCTAACAGCAGGGGAGAGTTTCTGGAATGAACCCCAAAGCCACTCAGGCTCCCTGAGAACTCCACAGTCCAGACTCACAAACTCCTGCTGTCCCTCCGCTCAGCAAAGGGAAGGTGTGGTAACCGCTCGCTTTCAATCACTTCTTCCTTACAGTCTAACACTACCTGCACAACCAACAACCTTAATTAGAAGAAATGCTTCCCATTTTCTCAATACACAGATTTTCACTGTAGAAACATAAATAGAAAGGTGTCACGTGCAATCACACTGAGAGATGCAAAGCTCTCAGATCACTGCTTGACATGACTTAGATTACCAGACAAGCCTTCGAACTTTCTAAATTAGCGTCATTGAAACCCTCCTTAAATATAGGAGGTGGCTTCCCATGAGTTCAGTCCTGGACTGAAGCGAAAGTAGAAAATGAGCTGAGCTCTGGTGTTCATCTCTCCCCCTCCTGACCGTGAATGCTGTGTGAGCAGCTGCCTCACGATCCTGCAGCCATGTCTTCCCCTGCAGCTATGCACTGGTGCTGTCTGGAACCACCCGCTGTGATCGACAGGTTCCACATCTGTGCCCTCCAGAACGGTCGCCACTGGCCGGGTGTGCCCATTGGGCTGCTAAAAGAGGGATTGTTTAACTTGATTTCTCTTCTTTCTCACTTTTTTTTTTTTGACATATTTGCCCAAGCTGAGCATAAACTCAAATCCGTGGTGCTGGAGTTGCGGCTGCATGCCAACAAGATCACCTTTATGTGATGCTGGGCCAGGACGTTTGAGGCAAGCATTCACCGGCTGAGCCACATCCTCAAGCCTGATGTCATTGCTGGTTAACTGTATTAGCAGCAGGGTCTGGAGAGACTCAGTGGTTAAGAGCACTGGCTGCTCTTACAGAGAACCTGGGTTTGGTCTCCCACATGGAAACCCATCTGTAATTCCAGTCCCCGGGGATCCACACCCTCATCTGGCCTCTGTGTGCACCAGGCAGGCAGGTGGTGCACGTGTATACCTGCAGACGCAACACTTGTAGGCATAAAAATAAATAAATCTTAAATACGAGCAGCAACGTAGAGCCAGGAGCTGCGGCCCTAAGATGCCATCTGGTTCTGTGCAGTGAGCCGTTTTTTCTGGTTAGTTTTGCTTCCCTTCCAAAGGTGGAAAGGAGTCACTGCGAAATTGCCAAACACAGTAATTACAGGAGTAGATTGAGAAGATTGCTTACAGATTTAGGCGCAAGATAGATTGGCTCGTTTCTTAACCTGTATTTGCTTTTCATGAATAGCTCAGAGAAGGTGACAAATAGCCCATAAAACAAACATTGCCATAAAAATTTATCTTTGGAACTGATCTGACAGAGCAAACTACCAAGCAATTAGGCCACCCGCAGACCAAGTACAGCATAATCACCCCAGCAGGAGACAGAACAGACAGCATCAGGCACCATTCCTCAGGGCCTGCATACAAATGGCCAATCAACTGTCCCACAGTCTAGTGCTTTAATAGCAGCCAGAAATTTTAGTAAAAGTGGGATCTTTTTTTGTTCCACCCCTCCCCCTCCCCCAGTCATATTAGTAACATTTCACTTCAAAGGCCAGGTATTTAATGGATAGACAGTGACCATCTTAACCGCTTGTGGCAGGGAGTGGGTTCTGCCCTCCTGGAGCTGGTTCTGCCAGAGCTGGTTCACAGGCTAATCTCACTGCTTCTTTCCTACTCTTCGCACCCTCCTTAGAAAATTACTTCCCAGCCGGGTGGTGATGGCGCACGCCTTTAATCCCAGCACTTGGGAGGCAGAGGCAGGCGGATCTCTGTGAGTTCGAGACCAGCCTGGTCTACAAGAGCTAGTTCCAGGACAGGCTCCAAAACCACAGAGAAACCCTGTCTTGAAAAACCAAAATAAATACTTTCCTATTTCTTTGGATAATTCCCACTTGTCTTTCAACGTAGAGCTGAGACATTATCAACTCCTCAGATGACTTTTGGGACTATTCCTGTGTCCCACCTCCTTCCCCCTAACACCTGATCTGATCACACAGACTTTGGGATCTGTTAGAACCTTAGCCACAGCTTTGCAAAACAAGGGTCTGTAGTGAGGAGGCTGCTTGCTCGTCCTGGCCTTCCAGAACCAAAATAATCACACAGAAGCTGTATTTTTTAAAACATTGATTGGCCCATTAACTCTAGCTTCTTATTAGCTAACTCTTACATCTTAATTTAAGCCATTTCTAGTAATCTGTGTATCGCCATGTGGCTGTGGCTTATCGGCAAGATTTTAACCAGTGTCTGTCTCTGGCAGGGCTCCATGGCTTCTCACTGACTCCTCCTTCTTTCTCCCAGCATTCAGTTTAGTTTTCCCTGCCTACCTACCTCTATTCCCTGCACAGGCCCAAGGCAGTTTCTTTATTAACCAATGGTATTCACAGCATACAGAGGGGAATCCCACATCAAGGGTCTTTCCTCAAAATGGCAGAACCTGGCTTTTGAGTGCAAAGCCAAGGCTTTTCTTTCCTTTTAGTTAAAATAAAGATCACAATTAATTATATTATTTACAGGATATCCTGCTGTTTTGAGTTGGGGTCTCACTGTGTAGTGCAAACAGTTCTCAAGTTTATAATCTTCTTGCCTCTGCTTGTTGGGGCTGGGATTATTCAACTAGCTGGAAAAAACTTTTAAATAGTCAAATACACACACACACACACACACACACACACACACTAAGAGAGAGAATAAAGGAGAACTCATAATCTTACTATGAAATGAAAATGGAAACTTTACATTACATTTAGATATGTGGTTTGCCCCAAATTTTATGCATTTATATGTGTATTTTTATATTAAAGAAAGAAGAGCCCACTATAGTTTTTAAGCTTTCTTTAAAAAAAAAAAACCTGACATTACTATTTTTCATGTGAATTTAGGAACTGAAGAAATGTAAAAAACTGTTTTTGTGGAGACTGCTTAAGTGTCCCACCCTCACCTCCCTGCTAATACCTCCTCTCCACTCCCCAACCCCATCTCCACTCCCACCTCTTCACCTCCCCACCCCTGCTAACACATCCTCTCCACCTCATCCCCCCACCTCCCCACCCCTGCTAACACATCCTCTCCACCTC
>NC_022027.1:55041191-55047895 GCF_000317375.1 Microtus ochrogaster | reverse complement strand
CACATCCTCTCCACCTCCCCACCCCTGCTAACACATCCTCTCCACCTCATCCCCCCAGCTCCTCACCCCTGCTAACACATCCTCTCCACCTCCCCCACCTCTGCTAACAAGGCTGCAATGCTCTCCCTACTACTTTCCAGGGACAATACCCAGACCAGAGCCAATCCCTTTTCAAGGCAGATTTGAAGAATGGCCTTTTCTGGGTAATAAATAGTACACCAGTCTAGGCCAGCCCAGGAACAAATTAGTCAAAAAACAGACCCACAGTGGTGTCCTGGGTTCAGAAGGCCAGTGTTAGAGATTTCCCTGAAGGTAGTCAGAGGTAAAGCTCGCTGCAATGGCAGGTCGACCCATGAGGAAAAAGAAAACCTCGGGTATGGCAAATGAATAGTCGATACTAAACCGGTTTCAGCCTCAGGATAAAGCACAGCCGCTCCTCGATGTCGCGGGGCATCTCTGGAGGCATCTACCACACCACAAAGCCTACAGATGAACTGTGGGAGGGAGAGTTTATTTGCTCTAGAGTTTTGTTCCCTGGGGGCTCACGTGCACCACAGGAGGCATAGACTGCACTCCTCCAGTGCCTGATAACCTCCTGGTGCCCACCGCGGAGGCAGAGCGCATTGTGCACCGCCTTGCCCTTCTCTGAGAAGGATGGAGAGCGTCAAGAAGGTGCAGCGGTCCTTCCGGTCTCTGCCTCATTGAGGTCTCAGAGAGACTGAAGTAGCGGCTACAAAACACACTCAGAAGAGATACCAGCTGAGAAAACGTGGGACCTCAAGGTTTTTCGCTTGCGTTTTTCTCTGTTGACCTATTCACGCCCTCTGCTTGAGGAACCAAGAGATTCTACAGCGCTGACCCTGAGGAAGCCCTAGTTTAGTCTCCAGGAACGGGGCAGGAAAGCAGCATTGGAAAGAATAGGGAAAGAAATTAAGTTCGTGGGCAGGAAGACTCCACCTTTCCTTTGGGGACAGAAAAAGAGCAGGTCAGCTGGGGACACTTAGCTCAGTGGAACGTGACCTTCCCTTACCACGTGGCCTTAGCCCTCCAGTCAACTTCCTGAAAAGCAGGCAGCCTGGGCGGGGTGGGCAGACACCACCCCGGGTAAACTCCCTTGAGCTCTGAGGAGACCAGAGGCACCTCAATGTGGCAGGTGAACCAGTCCCTGGGCTTGTCCAGTCTCTGCACCCCCAGCAGCTGGATTACAGTTCCCATGATCACAACTGGCTCTTTACATGAGTGCTGGCTGGGGATCCCAGCCTAGGTCCTTTCGCCCTCCTGGGCCATCTCCCCAGACCTAACAAGGCAAAATTCTTGCCCTAGGCAGGACTGCCAAAACAATGGCAAGTGAGCAAGGGAAGAAAGCGGAGGCTAAAAGGGGGCAGGCAGGGACTCAGGAAGATGACCCTGCGTGGTACTTTCCCTAAGGTCTAGTGATGACGCCAAGGACAAGATGACGCATTAGTGTTTGCGTCTTGCTGGTGCAGAGAAATTTGCTCTGGGCGTTGTCAGTCTGCCGCCTCGGATACTCTCTTGGCCTTTCATTCTTCTTATTAGGACTTAAAAACAAAGAGGAGGGTCTCAAACTCTGCAAAACTACCCTGGCTTTGCTTTTGCTTTTTGTTTTTTTTTCTCTCCATGGAATTTTTGTTGAGTATGTTTTGTGTGGTGTGCACATATGCATGTTCTCACGTGTGCAGGTGCACGTGTGTATGCAGTGAGGGTCAGAGGTCGATGCTGCATGCTCTCTATGTATGGACCCAGAGCTCCCCAGTTCAGCCAGTGTGGTGTAGTCAGCTTGCGTGGGAGTGCCCTGCTTCTGCCTCCTGAGCTCTGTGGGTACAGGTCAGCCCCTGTCCCCACCCAGCTTTTATGTTCTGTGTTGGAGATCCGGACCCACGTCCTCATGCTTCCAAGGTTAGCTCTTTCCCCATGGACTCACCCACCTCTCCAGTCACCTCCCCTTTTGTTGAGAATGGTCCCAATGCAGCCTGGACGGGCCTCTAACTTGCTCCGTAGCCAACAGATGCCTTGAGTTCCTGCCTGCCTCTACCTCACAAGTGCTGGGGGTCGCAGACTGTTCCATGAAGTCTGCTTTTATGCAGGGCTGGGGATGGAGTCCAGGGCTCTCCACACATGCTGCAGGGCCACTGTGACAACTCGGTTGCAGGCTGGGCCCTTTGCTATTCTCAGCTATGACTCAGGGTTGTACTCTTCCACTTCCCTATGCTGGAGAGCTAAGATACTGTATCCTAGCATATCATTTACAGGGCGCCCTCAGATGACCCTGACATTTCTTTCTCTGCTCCCTATTTAAGCAATTCATGAAGTTTCTTCCCTCTGCCCCATGCCCTCCAGTGACACTGCATTTCAGGCCTCTGTCCCCACCCAGAATTCCTTTCCCTGATGTCTTCTCTTGTCTGTCTTCAGAGTCCCCTGCATGAAGATCCTGTCTAGCTTCCCTGCTGGAATCTTTCCTCTGGGTAGGTGTCTTGGGGATCCCAGCTTCCTTGGGATTCTAGTATGAACCTGCTTTGGAGCTAGCTCTTATGACACATTGTAGTTATTTGACTAAGCAACTGTTTGACTAAGCAACTGTCTTTTCGTGTTAGCTTTGTTGAGAACAAAGGTCACATGATTAGATTTTCATTCTTCTTACTTTTTTCAGATTTACATATTTTATGCATATGAGGGTAAAAGTCTGCATATATGCCTGCATATATGTCTGTGTACCACCTGTGTGTCTGGTGCCTGAGGACATCAGAAGGGGGCTTGGTTCTTCTGAAACCAGAGAGAATGATGGTTGTGAACCACAACCATCTCTCCAGTCCCTCCTCTCTATCTGTGTGTGTCTAGATGTGGGTGTGTCTGTGTGCACTTGGGGGAGGTTAGAGGTCAGCTTGGGTGGTGTCCTCAGGAGCTGTCCTCCTTGCTCTTCTTGAGTCAGGGCTTCTCTTACCAGGTCCTGGGACTCTCTCTGATTGCTATGCTCCCTGGCCAGTGATCTTCAGGAATCCTCTTGTCTTTCTGTCCCTAGTGCTGGGATTACAGGTGTGTGCTGACACACCCTGCATTGTGTGTGTGTGTGTGTGTGTGTGTGTGTGTGTGTGTGTGTCAAGTGCTTATCTGACTGGGGTCTCTTCCCCAGCCCCTCGTTTGTCACCCTTCAGCACCTAGGGTGTCTGGTGCCGGGAAGGTGTTCACAGAGTGCTGGTCAACCACAAAGTTCATGTGTTTCCAAAGGATCCGCTCACACACTCTTACCTGCTAGGCTGCCCAGTGGGGACTGCTCACCCATGACTAGCCTTTGGTGCGCCAGCTCTCCAAAGGGCAAGATTCAAATTCACTGTCTTTTAGACAGTGCCCAGGGCACTGTGGGCATTAAGTAAGTGCTGATTTTAGGAAAATGGGTGCTATTAGAGGCTGGTTTACATTTCTGGACTTTGAACTATATGTCATCATAAAACCAGCAAGTGTGTGTGTGTGTGTGTGTGTGTGTGTGTGTGTGTGTGTAAATTCATGTGGAGGCTAGGGGTCAAACACCAGGCTTTTCATCAGAAACCAGTCACCCTGTTCTTTGAAACCCGGTCTTTTACTGGAACCTGAGCCTGGCTGACTAGGCTAGACAAGCCGGCCAGCGAGCCCCGAGGATCTGCCTGTCTTCACTTTCCCTGTGCTGGCATTGGACGTGAGCCTTTTCTGCTTGTGCTGAGGTTTGAACTCCTGCCCTCGTGCTTGCTCTGCAAACACTTTACGGACTGAGCTTATTTTCCCAGCCCTCACATTTCTTAAGAATAAGTGCTGGAGCGCTGAGCTATTTAAATATGTAAGCCACACGCCTAATGCTGACTGCTGCGGCCGCTGTTAGGGTGCCTCTCTCGTTTACAGATGAAGAGGCTGTGTCTCGGAAACCAGGGGCTTTTCTCCAGTCTGTGCATCGTGGAAGCAGCAGAGATGGGATGTAAACAGTCAGAGACAACACGAACACATTATGTCATATGGATTCCTGGCTTAGAAGGCCAGGCCAGAATTTGGCCGTAGCCCTTACCATCTGTATCTCCAGCAACCCAACATTCTTGAACTTTCGGGGAAGAAGTCCTTTGCCCAGTTCCACTTGGCCCCACGCTCTAACTACTTCTTGACACAGCTGGTTTCCACCCGGCTGATTTACATATGCTGCTATGTTGCCACTTCGTTTTACATTGCTGCTATCAAAACTTACAGTTAAATCACTGACAAGAAGTAGGAAGGCAGCCATGGGCACAAAGTCTTTATTTTGATTGGAAACAGGACTGGTAATAAATGATGAGGAGGAATTTACAACAGTTAGGAAGGAATTGGAGTGCTCCCAGTACTAGGATACAAAGTATCCTCGTGCTTCTGGGGAAGGGCTATGTGTAGTTACAGTTGCTATCAATGTGATGAAACACCTGACCGAAGCAAGTCAGGGAGGAAAGGATTTATTTGGCTTACACTTTCCTATCGGAGTTCATCACTGAAGGAAGTCAGGATAGGAACTCACACAGGACAGGAATCTGGAGTCAGGAGCTGATGCAGACACCATGGAGGGGAGCTGCTTCCTGGCTTGCTGTCCAAGGCTTTCTTATAGAATACAGGACCACCGGTTCAGGCTAGCCCCACCCACAATGGGTGGGTTCTTCCCCTTCAATCACTAATTAAGAACACGCCCCACAGACTTGCCCACAGCCTGATCTTTTGGAGACATCTTTTTAACTAGGACTCCCTCCTCTCAGAAGACTCTAGCTTGTCTCAACTTGACATAAAATTACCCAGCACAGGCTAGGATATGGATAACTTTCCTATAAACAAAGGGTAGAGAGTTAAATGTATCAGCTTGAGGTCATGTCAGAGAACCACATAGTGATCACAGGCTCACAGGAAACATAAGCCAGGCTTAGCTTGTGAAGGGAGGACATGGAGAATCAAGGAAGCCTGCAGACCTGAGACACAGGAAGGTGTTTGGAGCCAAGGAGGAGGGAAAACACGTCTGTGAACCTAGTCTGGAGTTGGAGAAAAGGAGAGAAAACGGGAAGGGAGCCTGAGCTGTGTGGGGAGACGGCTCGGAGGCCATAGCGCGTTCTCTCTCTCTCTCTCTCTCTCTCTCTCTCTCTCTCTCTCTCTCTCTCTCTCACACACACACACACACCCACACACACACACACACACACACACACGTTTATATTTGTTTTCAACTTTTTCATCTTAGGAAGGTAGGATAAGTGGAAATGTCCAGGACACAGGCAGGGTGGGAGGGAGAAAAGAGGTGCCAGCTACAGGCAGAAACCTGAAAGTCACTGTAGGAAGGTCCCTAAATTAGCGATCTTGCAAACAGGGTCCTGAGGGCGGGGAAAGGACACCGAAGGGGCACTGAAGACTGAGCACGAGCGCTTGGCATGCAGAGGACAGGAAAAGAGGGGGAACCCCGAGAAGATGGGAGAGGCAGGAGAGGTGCAGGTCAGGCAGGGACTGGACAGGTTGGGAGCAAAGCAGAGAGCAGATTCCCCTGAAAGAGGAGGCGGTGAGGAGAACTTTGAGCCGGACTCAGTGGTAAGCGCTTGAAGCAGCTCCCCAGGAGGCACGATCTCATGAGGCCCCTGGAGCAGGGCTCCACACCTTAGTACAGCTGACTCCAGGGTGACAGTGCCATTCAGGCTGTCGAACTCAGGACAGAGAAAGCACCATCTGCCCAAAATAAAAACAAAGATCTAATCCATCAAAGTCCATAGTTCCGGGAAAGTCTCTAAACGTGCTAGCCTTGCTTTTCTTTGGCTTCTGTAATTGTGCTTCAGGCTAACTGTTCTTGTTAACTGAAGTATGTCAACCCAGGGCATTTTGTGTGTGTGTCTGTGTGTGTGGTTAAAAAGCTCACCCTGGGAAAAGCTCCTTGCTACACTGGGATCCTGAGCGCACAGTACAATAGCTGGCTGGCTAATAAAGACAGGTTTATTGGCTTAAACCTGTGTCTGAACAACTGTTCCGGTGAATACCCCACAAAGTCCACAAATTCAAGGCCAGCCTGGCTAACGTCGTAAGACCCTGCCTAAAAAGACAAAACAAACAACAATGTTGGATAAGCTCCGAGGGTGACGAGAGAGACTGGGGGAACTAAACAGTGAGGGAAGCAGGAAAGGAGAGCAGCGGCTCTACCTTTAGAAAGGAAGAGTGGGGGGTATGAATTAGGAGCAGGAGGAGGGAGACAAGGAAGTGGGACAGGCAGGGCCTCCATTAGAGCAGGTACTTCTAAACGTGTTTGCTCTGCTCTCATTCACGCCCTCACTTCTATCCAAACGATCACCAGTCTCACAAGTGTCCAGGAACCTGCTGTGGGTACCCAGAGAGATGAAGAAGGGACAGGGAAGACTTGCCTTTGTAGGACTAGACAGAGAGCAAAACACTAGATGGGGGAGGGGGGAGCTTGTGCAATGGTGAGCTGACAAAGGAAAGATCTCTGCAGAAACGGGCAGAGTCAGTGGGAAATCATGCATCTCAAAGGAGGGAAGGAGGCTCAGAGGGCAGGGTATGAGGGTAGGGAGAGTTTAATTTCCTCTGAATCTGAAGGGTCCCATAGACCAGCAGATGACATGTTATTGGCCAGTTCTTCTTCTTCTTCTTCTTCTTCTTCTTCTTCTTCTTCTTCTTCTTCTTCTTCTTCTTCTTCTTCTTCTTCTTCTTCTTCTTCTTCT
>NC_022027.1:55024874-55040926 GCF_000317375.1 Microtus ochrogaster | reverse complement strand
CTCCTCCTCCTCCTCTTCCTCCTTCTCCTCCTGTTCTTCTATTTCTCTCCTTCTCCTCCTTCTCCTTCTCTCCTCCTTCTTCTTCTCCTTCTTCCTTGTCCTTTTCCTCCTCCTCTCCTTCTGGAGCTGAACATGTTGGTGGGTTTTCACAGGAGTGAACACGAGTGAGGGGAGCCCTCGGTGAGCTGCTCTGAAGACACGGTAGGCTGGCGGTATCAGGCAGATCTCACCGGTGTTCCACAGTCATAGTTTCTAGTGGGTGTCATTCAGCAGGCTGCCCACTGCTAGTCAAATTGCCTGCTGGAGATCATCTCTGGAACTTTTCTGGTCCCTTTGCTCATGAGTAATTGTTTCCTAGAAAACTTTTACAAGCCTCAAATGTTCCTTCTGAGCTGAAAGGGTGTGGCTGGCTGAAGGGATCTATGCCTTCAAGGCATGTCTGCCTGACCATTTTGGATACTGTAGAGGATTGTCACTTTCACTAAAGCTGGCCAAGAGGGGGTAACTGGCTAGGGCTCTATTGGGATGAAAATAGAAAGAAGCTAAAGGGCTTTGTTAAGGACACCCAGTTTCCCTTCTCTTTTTAACCAGTGAAACCCAAAAGGCATCTTCTCTTAGTAATTTGTGTAAGTCACCGGGGTGTACATCTGTGTACAGTGCATGCGTTTCTAATCACTATTGGACATTTTGCGCTTATACTGGGAGAAACATCTGATAATTAAATGAAACTTTGAAAGTGTTAGCTGAAACCCTGCAAAAAGATGATTTTTAATCTGTGACGGGGCTGGAGATGGCTCAGTAATTAAGAGCACATACTGCTGCTCTTGAAGAAGATCTGAGTTCAGTTTCCAGCACCCATTCCAGGCGGCCTACAGTCTCCTATAACTGCAGCTCCAGGGGATCCAACTCCCTCTGCTGGCCTCTCAAAGCACTACACTCATGTGTACTTACACATATATATTTAATTTAAAAATTTATGCACAGAGCTGGGACTTCCCAAGTAGTGGGATTAAAGACACATGCCACCATTGCCCAGTCACCAGTCAGATGCAGAGGAAGCAAAATGCCTTGCTGAAAAAGGGTATCAAACCACATGATTAAACATAGACAAGAATTATGGGCTAATTTAAGTTGTAAGAGCTAGTAAATAATAAGCCTGAGCAATAGGCCAAACAGTTTATGATATGAGCCTCTGTGTGTTTATTTGGGACTGAATGGCTATAGTACTGGGCAGGACAGAAATTTTCTTCTACAAAAAAGTAATAAAATCCTTAAAAATGAGATTTGGTAAAAAAAGAACAATAGTTTTCTTCAAGCTATTTTATAATGCACACTCTGCCGAGTTGTCCTACCTTAAAACAGGAAAAGGGTGAAGAAGAAAAGGCTTTCTCAATCTTCTCATTTTCTACAATAATTGGTGTAATTAATGAAACTTATTCTCTATGGACCCCATATTTCTCATCTCTAAATGATAGTAACATTAAGGTTGGGGCTTTACACATGGAACACTGTAGAAGTGTTGCCTCCATTTATGATAGGAAAGGCTTGGGTGGGATTCCGTGACAGTGGTAGATGGTCACAATACTGTCTGTGTATGTATGTATGTATGTACGCATGTATGTACGTACAGATTTGTGATGGTTAGTACTAATTGTTAATTTGACATGATCTTGAATTACCTGAGAAGAAAGTCTTAATGAGGGACTGTTTAGATCAGGTTGGCCTGTGGCCATGTCTGTGACATATTTCAGAAATGGGTGGGAAGACTGTGGGAGCCCACGGCAGTGGGTTCATTCTACCCTGACCAAAGAACAGAGAATTCAAGCCTATTCCTGCTCCTTCAAGGATATGACAGGAGTTTTGGCCCAGGGAGTGGCTGCCTACAGGATGCTTGGCCTAAGGTGTGGGTGCTGCAAGTCCTGCCTAAACAACAGAATGCTTCACTCAGGGAATAGCTGCTTGATGCTTCAGGTATCGAAGGGGTAATTGCTCTGTTTGTTCTTTGTGTCATGTTAAATCAGTCTTTTGCCTTCTTCACCTCCCTTTTAGGATTGGGGTATGTACTTATATAGAAAATAAACACAGGAGAATTCAGTATTCACTGGCTTGCCCTCCTGGTTCTATTCCGTGTCTCTGTTTATTTCTTTTGTCCTGTCTGCTCGGCGTTTCTAATCCACAGGCCCCTACTCTGGAAGGTGTGAACCCTGTTGAGGCTGGACCCCAACAGAAGATCAACTCACTGTGGGAGGCAGCATTCCAGGGGGGCTTGGATGCTGCATTGTCTACGTGTAAAGAGGAAGACTAAACACAGTTAGTCATGCATGCATTCTCTCTCTGCTTTTGTCTATGTGATTAGTTTCTCCACAATAGTATGTAGCCTGGAATTATGAGCTGAAATAAATTCATTTCCTCCCTTAAATTTTTTCCATTAGGTTATTTTATTATGGCAACAGGAAATGAAACCAGAACAGGGTACTTACGATCATAGGTATTCCCAGTTCTGTCTCTGTCTCCTTCCTCTCTCTCTCCCTCACTCCTCTTTTCTCCCTCTTTCTTTCTCTGACACTTCCTCAACAGAAAGCTGGGGTCTGTGCTTTCTGTGCATCTGTCAAAGCTAGACCAGCTCGATGGAGGGTCACTGACACAGCAGGAGTGATGTGTGAGACTTTCAAGATCGGCCCATAAAAGGTAGTCCGCTTCCCTCCTGTGTGTTCAAACCTTCATTTTGGAGCCCTAAGCTATTATAAGACATCTCACAGCCTAAAGCTGCCATGCTGGGAAGACGCCCAGGCTTTGTGGAGAAGCTTGTTCTGGCTGGTTGGCCCAGCCAAGGTTTCAGTCTGTGAACAGAGCCAAATGCCAGATAGAGGTTAAAGACGCCTCCACGTGATTCTAACTCCCAGCCATCAAGTCCTGCCAGCCAAGGAGCTGTCTTCCCGGTGTCTTGTCCAAATTTCTTACTGACAGAGTATGAAAGTCATGGAATAGTCTTTGCACTGTGAAGTTTGGACTGGCTTACTATATCTTTATTTTTTTTTATTTTTTTATTTTTTGGTTTTTCGATACAGGGTTTCTCTGTGGCTTTGGAGCCTGTCCTGGAACTAGCTCTGTAGACCAGGCTGGTCTCGAACTCACAGAGATCTGCCTGCCTCTGCCTCCCGAGTGCTGGGATTAAAGGTGTGCGCCACCACCTCCCGGCCTTGGCTTACTATATCGAAATAGATACACATTGATATTTGTTAGTTAGAACAGATATAAAACCAGGAAACTTATGTGCTCCAGAGTCTTCCCAAGATGAAGAACTAAAGCTTCTTGAAACACTATATTTTAAAGACGATATATTTATTTATTTTTATTTTATGTACATTGGTGCTTTGCCTGCATGTATATCTGTTTTTTTTTTTTTTGTTGTTGTTGTTGTTGTTGTTGTTTTCGAGACAGGGTTTCTCTGTAGCTTTGGTGCCCGTCCCGGAACTAGCTCTTGTAGACCAGGCTGGCCTCGAACTCCCAGAGATCCGCCTGCCTCTGCCTCCCGAGTGCTGGGATTAAAGGCGTGCGCCACCACTGCCCGGCTTGTATATCTGTGTGAGGGTGTTGGATCTCCTGGGGCTGGCATTACAGACTGTTGCAAGCTGCCATGTGAGTGCTGGGAATTGAACCTGGGTCCTTTGGAAGAGCAACTAGTGTTCTTAACTGCTGAGCCATCTCTTTAGCCCCTATTTTTATTTTTTAAGCCATGTCTATGAATGTGTAACTGTAGGAGTATGTGCACATGACTGACTAAAGAGGCCAGAAGAGGGTGTCAGGTCCCTCTGAACCAGAGTTAGAGGCAGTTGTGAGCTGCTGGCTGTGGACGCTAGAACCAAGCTCAGATCTTGTTCAAGAGAGGTACATGCTTTTAACCGCTAAGTCATGACACTCTCTGAAAACTTTTAACCGCTAAGTCATGACACTCTCTGAAAACTTTTAACCGCTAAGCCATGACACTCTCTGAAAACTTTAGCATTAGCAGTGTTCAAGAATCCAACTTCTGTTTCTAATGAGCCTGGTACAGACTTAGCTATACAGTAAAGTAACTTGCCCAGAATCTCAGGTTCAGTTCTGTCTGTGTGTCTCCCGTCCCCTCAGCTCTCCATACCAAAAAGGTAGTTGTTTTGATTAAGATCAAGTCTAAGACACTAGTGAAAATAGTGTTTGCAGAAATCCAGTGTCGTCATGTGTAATGGTTGGTTTAACTGTCAACCTGATTCCGTACAGAATCTCTGGGGAAGTAAATCTAAGTGAGGGATGGCTTATACCAAGTTGGCCCATGGGCATGTCTGCAGAGGATTGCCTTGATTATCCTAACTAATGTGGGGAGACTCAGTCCACTGTGGGAAGCACAATTCCCTAGGCAGGAGGTCACTAACTGCATAAGAGAGGAGAGAGCAAGCAGGCTACTGAGCCTCCATGCACCCATTTCTCCCTGCTCTTGATTATGGATGTGATGAGGCTGTTTTAGGGTCCTACCAACTACCCGGAGTTGTGAGCTAACATACACACTTTCCCTCTAGCCTCCTTTAAAAAATTAATTTAATTTAATTTTGTTGTTGTTGTTAAATCCAGGGTCTCATTATGTCACCCTGGCTGGTCTGGCACTCTATGTCACGTATATAAAGATCTGCCTGCCTCTGCTTACTGAGTGCTGGGATTTAAGGCATGCGACACCATGCTTGGCCCACTAAGTTGCTTTTTTTTTTTTTTTTTTGGTCAGGGTGTTTTCTCACATCGACAGAAAGGAAACTAGAACACCATGTCCTTGTAAAGGGAAAATTTGGACATAGATGTTGACACACACGAAAGTGCCGTATGAAAAGGAAAGCAGAGCTGGGAGTGAGGCGTCCAGGAGTCAAGGTCACCAAGGACTTCCTGCAAACCACCACACCCCTCCCAGCCCTCAGAAACCGGGCTGTGTTGTAGACACGCCTCTGATGCAGAACTGAGAAGCCGGGAGTGACAGAACACTCTTGCGGTCCCCACAGCTAGAGCACTGGGACCACTGAGCCTGACGTCAGCTGAGTCTACACGGTGAGACTCCCCAAGCAAAGCCCAAACCAAAACCAAGTGGCAGAACTGTGATGTTCAATGTCTTCTTCTTGTTTTTTTCAATTTAAAAAACAGATTCTTCTCTCACACAGAACATCCTAACCACAGTTCCCGCCCCCCCCTCCCCAGCTCTCTTGCTTCTCTGCTCCCCCAGCTCCACTCCCCATTTTCTCGTCCGGAAAGAGCAGGCTTCCAAGAGATGACAGCCAAACAGGACAAAACAAGATACAGTAGACAAGGCGAAAGCCCTCCTATGGAGGCTGGACAAGGAAACCTGAAAGGAAAAAGAGCAGGCAGAGTCAGAGACGCACCTGCTCCCACAGTTAGGAGTCCCATAAGAACGCCAAGATAACAACCACAACTTACACACAGAAGACCTAGCAGACCCAAGCAGGCCACAAGACCATGTGCTCGCTGCTTCAGTCGCTGGGAGCCCATGTGAGCCCCACTTAGCTGATTCTGTGGGTCATGTTCTCCTGCTGTTCTCGATCCATTGGCTCCTACACTCTTCCCCTTCTTCTGTGGGGATCTCCATCTCTGAGGGCAGAGACCTGATGGAGACTTCCAATTTAGACTTTCTCTCTGTGATATTAAATGTCTATTTCTGCCTCCTAGCTTGTGTTCCTTTACTGTGGCAGCTTGAAGAAACTCACTGAGGAGGAATTCTGTGCAGGACTGAAGGACCTTAATGGATAGAAGACCTCATCCAGGCCTCTCGATTGAGTGAGCACTATTGATTTATTACTTATTTCGTGGAGCCTGCTTGGTAGAACCTGGTAGAGCCCCGGTGTTGAGTGCTGCTCACTTAAGGTTTAGTTCTGTACTTCTTGGGCTTCTGAAGGAGAAACAGGACAGGGCCTAAGATCACTCCAATGAGGCTGAGAGTGGCCCAAGTCACAACGCAAATTCAAAATGTTAGAAAGAAACATATCTTAAATCCCTTAAAAGTATATCTCAGGTTGTTCCACAGGCTCCGGCTACTTCATCCCTATACATTCCTGGTCCCTTAGGCACCTACAAAGGATGGGATAAGCTATTGTATGATTTTCCTTTTCTCCCTGTGAACATTGAAAACACATAGGGTTCTAAAGCGTTTAAAACTGCTTCGAGTAGCGAACACAAGCTGTGCTTGGTAACTGTCCCTACAGTGTGATCAGAGCTACAGAAAATGACGTCATAAAGTTTTTAGAGTTATTTTTAGACCATTTTGTTTTTGAGACAAGGTTTTGCTACGGAGCTCAGGCTAGTCTCAAACTTGGGATCTTCCTGCCTCCGGTTTCTACGTGCCAAGTCTGAGGTGTGAGCCATCATGTCCAGCTTTTTAATTTTAAAATTTTATTTGTTTTGGGGACTTTCATTTTTGATACAGAAATTAATTAGATCTGTAACTGAAATAACCAGTAGTCACTAGGAGTTTCTGAGTCAGATTATAAAATAATAATATCCAGCTGGTTTACTCTGGTTGAGACTATTTTTAAGTATTAGCATCTGAACTAAACTCCAAATTTTAAATCACATCAAACAGTAGGAGGTCACCTATTAAGCAAGTGGCAGCATCATTTCCCCAGCCCACATCAAAGGTTATTTAACTCTTCTGGTGATGTCTGTGTATACAATCTGGTCCTTTACGTGTTACCTAGACTTAAACATTTACGTAGGTAATTGTCCAGATGGAGTTGTTGTGACTGGAGCCGAATATCTGATTTTGAACACACAGACCCAAGGGCTGCCAATATCCTGTCCGATTCTAGATGCATAAAACAGTGAAGTCCATCATCAGGCTGACTCTGTTGTGTGGGACTACCAGGAACACTTCACACTGAGTTACACTGAGTCACACTTCAGAGTACAGGACCTAAAGAACGCGGATAAAAGCAGCCTTCTGATTCTGAGCAAACTGTTTCCTGCTGCAGACTCCAAGTGAACTGTGTAAAGATGTTACATTTGTTTCTTCTGCCTTTGTTGACAATATAAAGATGTGTTACATTTCTTCTGCCTTTATTAACAATGTAAAGATCTCAGACATTTGCTTTTGCTGCGCTTGTTTAATTATGAAAAAATGTGTTGCCAAGCCGGGCGGTGGTGGCGCACGCCTTTAATCCCAGCACTCGGGAGGCAGAGGCAGGCGGATCTCTGTGAGTTCGAGACCAGCCTGGTCTACAAGAGCTATTTCCAGGACAGGCTCCAAAGCCACAGAGAAACCCTGTCTCGAAAAACCAAAAAAAAAAAAAAATGTGTTGCCATTTCACCTTGCCTTCCTAATGCAACTGATTGATCTAATGAAAAGCCAAGCCGCCAGTAGCTAGGCAGTAGAGAGACAGGTGGGGCTGGCAGGCAGAAAGAATACCTGCTTCCTGTTTGCAGCTGGAGCTGTGAACTTACCCTGCAGCTCCAGCCAGCATGCTGGTGGCTTCCCTGCCATGGTGTATTCTTATCCTCTGGAGCCATGAGCCAAGTAACTGTTCTTTCTGTAAGATGCATTGGTTATGGTGTTTTATCACAGCAACACAGACATGACTAAGATACATCCCTAGCAAGTCTCAAAGAACTTTGGGAACTTCTCCTTGCACCTTTATGTTCCCCCTCTAGTGAAAGGCTGGCCAACAATAGTAACTAGCCTCATTGTTTGCCTGACCTCAGTCTATCTTAATATTTCTTATGAAAGAACATTCTGGAAGATGGAACAGTGACGGAGCAGGGACTTTTCCTGGTGTGTGAGCTGCTCTGAAGTCACAGCACACAGACTCTGGGGCGTCAGCTTTTGTCTCTAAGCTCTCTTTCTGAGACATCGCTCACTCAGCCCCTCCCACCATGCTCCAACATTCCCCATCAAACCATCCTGCCCCAGACATGACTACCAGCAATGCAGTTCTACCCAGAAAATACGTGTGATGACAGCTCAGCCATGAGAGTTGTCAATACTCGTCGTGGTTTTCTTACGCTATGCAACGGTATGTAGAGTTGTCTTGAAGCGGGCTTCCATAAGTGTGTGCCTAATTAGAGAATGCCTCCCTGGCTGTGCAGGACCGTTCTTACTCCGTTAAGTAACAGTAAGGGTATTTACAGAAGGCTGAGCTGGGTAGCCACTGTACAATCTGATTTGGCAAATGTGCAAAAATTGTCCTCCCGATTATACATTAAAGTGCTAATTACACAAACGACACTCCAGGGACACCTTGGGCAGATGCAGCCCAGAATTAAGGAAGGAAACAATTACAATTATAAAAACTAGCTCCAACAGTAAGAGCGAATGAGCCTGTTTCCTGCAGCCCAGGGAACCTTGGTAATGGCTGAAGAGCGAAGGAGACGCGTAATTTCTACAAACGAGTAAGAAAAGGACGTATCCCCAAGTTAAGTTACAAAAATGACTTTATTTAAGTTACATTTGTTCCTATACACTACATAGCCAAGTAACATTAAGACGTTTCCTTTCATGAACATGTATTATGACAAATGAACTCTCAGTCCTTTTACTGGACAGTCCCAGAAGTTTGCCAGCACTCGACAGTCTGAATGCGTGTGGACACTGTAAACAAATACGAGACAAACACGTAAGGCATGGAGCATCAACCCCAAGAGCACGGTGGGAGAATGGAGATACAAACAAACACATCAGAAACCATTCAGGTCAGGGGAACAACCTGTAATCCAGGACCCAGAAAGGTGAGGCAAGAGGTTCTCAAGTTCAAGGTCAGCCTGGGCTCAGAAACCAAACCAAACCCCAAACACATAGTGGCTGCTATTTGGTCAATAGGTTAAGCAGTACATGTTTTATATCCGTCTGACTCTCGTCTCTCTCCTTCAGACTCTGGGAAAGGGGAATGGGGTTGGTACTTGTTTGGAAGGCTGATGTCAAATTATAACAAGTTTGAAGATCGGGAGCTAAATCTGAAGACTCATGGTGGCCCTAGGTAAGACTGTCTGAATTTTATTACTTTGTCTCTAAAGAGACAAGATGTGAGCTTCACGTAGAGCCTTCTAGAAACTCTCGTGGCCACCATAGCATTTTGTTCACTGAGTATGACCCTGTTCTCGAGATCCTGCCTGCTCCAGTGTAAACTCGGAATCACAGGATAACACGGATGCTGTGTCTGCCTACTTTCTGAAAAGCTGAAGTTACATCAACAATTTCTGTTATTTGCAAGAGTACTGTGAATGGATTTTGTATAAGTGGTCCATAAATGTTCTTGTTGAAATGCCAACACTGCTGATTGGACATCAGGGGTGAAACTGGACTAGAGAGTGAGAGAAGCTAAAACAGAAACCAGCATGCTCTAAGAAACTGAACTCCTCTTCCAAGAGACCCAAGAAAGAGCCTGCGTTGTCTCAGACCCTTCCAAAGCAGGACCTACAATCAAAATGAACAAAATCCACAGGGCATGCACATTTCCCGAGCAGCCTGTAAAAGCAGACTTGCTTGCTGTTCAAGATGCCATGGAGATTGTTGGAGCTCCTTACAACAGCAGGGTGGGCAATATGAGAAACCCACATGTGGAGGCACCAGACTTGATCTCATTAAGAATTTTGATATTCAAAAACAGATCAAATCCTGTAATAAGAAAACACAATACTGTTCTGAGGTGTTATCTTTTTAGGTGTGTTTATGATTTTAAAAATGACATTAATTAGTGCATGCGTTTTTGTGTGGTTGCTCACGCCACGGTGAGTGTGTGGGAGGCAGAGGACACCTTATGGGAGCTTGTTCTCTCCTTCCACTGTGTGGACGCGGAGAATCAAACTCAGGTCCTTAGTCTGGGTGGCAAGTGCCTGTTACCCACACAGCCAGTCCCTTAGATGGGGCTCTATTAGGACCTCCCAACCAACCATCACCAGACAACGGCTTGTTCTGTACTCCGTGGCTAGACGTCACTGTACAGCTTGTCCACGTGAGCCTGAAGCTGCCCCTGCAGTTACGAATACAGAAGAATACAGATGGCACAGGTGAGGTTAACACAGCAGTTTGTTGTGAAGCTGAGGTTGGACAAAGAGCTGGCTGACCTCCTCAGCAAGAGCACTTGGAAAACACAGAGTGGCCGGGGGAGTGGCCTCTGTGCACTGAGTTGGATCAAAGAACTCTAGGAACAGCAGTTCAGGTACCTGAGTTTTTCATTGGAAGGCTGAACAGTGATCAGATGCATCCTACTCAAGAACGTGAAGAAAAGCTTGCTATATTAAAAAGGACAAGCATCAGAAAATTTAAAGTCTTCAAAGCTAAGTTTGAGGCTTTGGAAGTTTTATAAAATTGAGTAGAAAGATCTATGAATATTTTCCTCTTGGTAAAAACATAAAGTCACAGAATTACAGTGGTTTATTGAGTGTTATTTACAACTTAGGTTGGGAGCCAGTATGCAGAGTCATTATGAAAATAAATCAAATTATTTTGGAGGCTTGATAAAATTGAATTATTGGTGACTTATTTTAGTTATGAAGCCATATGGGATTTTCAGCTAATGCCAATAAAGACTTGGGCATAAATACAGCATTTGACCTGAATAGCTCCCTTTAAAGGGTGATAATGGAAATAAACATAAATTTTAACAAGCAAGACAGTGCAGGTCACTGACTCGATTTACCTTTCTATAACAGGTCACGCATGCTCAATAACAGACAATCTGCCCATAATTCCCCTCTCTAAGACAGAGCTGCTTCTGAGCAGGACAGAGCACTAATACTTGGGATCTCTGAATGCTAAGATTGATCATTTCTTCATAATGGTGTAACAGTATTTCAAAATATTATTGTTTCAATTCCAGGTTTAAAGAAAGAGTGGCTGAAACTTCAGACGGAAAACAGAAGCATCTGCTCCACATGGCTGGCCCCAGGATGATGAGCACTGGCTCCGTTCCTCTGTTTTGTGGTCTTAGGGGACTCAGCTCAGGCGCTGGGGCACGCTACTGGACACACTGTCACTAACTACAGCTCTTATCTTCATCAGACAAAACTGTGTCTGCCCAGGGCCTCCCAGAGTTGCTTTCTACACGTCTGCAGGGCACAAAAACCAGGGCTGGGCAAGGCCAAGGGGCCAAGAAAGCATTCTTCAAACAGGGTGTCAAACCCCAGGACACCTTTCTACTCTCAGTGCTGAATTAGGGGTTTCCTTACGTCAGTGGACTGTATAGCCCGAGTCTACGTACTCCGCTGGATTTTAGGCAGACACAGGCAAGGAAAGGCTTTGCCAGCCACCAGGCAGGAATTGTTGCCAGGTGACCACACCTGTCGGCTGGTCACATACCTGGAAAGTGACAGGACCGGCCGACTGAAGTGAGATACGATTTTAAGCAGAGAGTTGAGGGGTTCCCATGCTTGCATCACGAGCATCTGCGTCGAGGGCAGGCTTGCGGGAAGCTGATACCTATACCTATGTATGTACTGGGCTGTTCTGATCAGCAGGCAGGAGGTGTATTGATCATCACTGCACAGGACCCAAGGAAGGGGCAGGGCCTGCGTGGACTATATCGGCTTTTTAAAAGACTGCCTTAGTAGCAAGATTGCTTACCATCTACATCTTACCATCCACATATCAAGATGTTGAAAATGATTAAATTACTCAAGACAGGCTTCTGATTCTATGAGTTAAAATTTAATTATCTGTTACAATATTAAAATAAATCTAATTTCCTTAAGGTTGTTCACCAGTGCCACATGGTAATACTGAGGTGGATGGGGAGGGGGCTTAATTTTTAATGATAAATTTTAGGGTGTTGGTAAAAATATAAATCGGCTAAACAACAAATGATAAATGATCACAAGGATGATAAGTAATGGGGGTGGCCTGCTTCAACCACTTAGGAAGCCCATCTGAGGCTAACTGAAGCTGCTGTTCAGGAAATGATATGACTAACCGTGTTGGAGGAGGGAGAATTTTCTCTAACACTCGGTGACAATGCACTTATGTGAATCTTACACTCTGGAGTTTCTACAGAGTGGAAAAGTTGGCCAATGAAGGCAGCTGATATTAAACTATCTGGCACAGACGCCATGACACACAATAAAAACACAAACAAGTAGACAAGTAGAAACAATGTTAAAATGGTGTTGGCAAAGTTATCTCCAGCCTTTTAAATATGCCAAAATGCACATAACCTACTGTCCCTTTCCTTTCATGAGAGTGAACTGAAGTGAAAAAAAACAAAAACAAACCCTTCACCCATTCCTGTCGGTAGAAAATAACATCAGATGCATTCGCTTCCAGGACAAATAAAATGTTAAAATATTAATACTGAAAAAAATACAATTAAATTTTTATTAAAAAATACATAATCCTTACTCAATCTTTGTGAACATTTTGTCTTTGTGTGAAAAACAAAAGCAAATAATCCCCCCCCCAAAAAACAAAACAAAAGTAATATAGGAAAGGCAATAAGACTACCTAATTCCTTATGTTGTATTTGGTAGAAGCGTGTTTCAGTCATGTTTTGATGAAAAATAAGTTACTCTGCTTTCATTTGCTCCCGGACATCTGAGGGCAGAGTCTCAAACAGAGCGTCTTCTACAACTAACCCGGCTCTCTTCAGAGCCCGGCAGTCTCCCAGCTCGGGAGGGAGGACTTCAAAGTGATTGCCTTTGATGTCCAAGTAGGAAAGAAATAGTAAATTTCCAATTTTTGGTGAAAGGACGGAGAGGCTGTTTTTCCCAATCTTCAAAGTTTTAAGTTTCTTGCAAAAGTAGAGTTCGTCTGGAAGGCTTTCGACTTTGTTACATGTGATGGAAAAATACTGTAAACTTTGCAGAACCCCGATTTCGGGCGGGATGAAGCGGATGTCATTATAGGACAAGTCCAGGTATCGGATTTTGTTGCAGAGGAAGAGGTGGGAAGGCAACACCTCTACCTTATTGTGGCTGAAAAACAGTCGCTCCAGGCTGGTCAGTTTCTTGATGTGCTCTGGGATATAGGCGATGCTGTTATACCAGAGTTTGAGCACAGTCAACTTTCTCAGGTGCTGGAAGCTCATGATTTCCTCTATGGACCTCAGGTTGTTTCCCTTCAGGTCCAGCTCCTGCAGGCTGAGCAGGCTGAACACAGCGTGGGGAATGCGCTCCAGGTCACAGTGCACGAGCTCCAGCTCCGTCAGGTTGGTCATCTTCTTCAGGTTGTTCAGCATCACCAGCTTGGTGCCGTCGTTGTGAATGCACATCCTCTGGAGGTGACTGGACACGTCCACCACGGCCTGAGGGATTTTGGAGACGTTGCTTTTGATGGAGAGGATCTTAAGGCTTTTGAGATCCCGCAGGGACTCCAGGGTGACATTCTTGGAGATGTCGTGACTCAGAGAGCCGACCAAATAGAGCTCTTCCAGATTGCGGAGCCCATACATCCAGGGGGGCAGCTCCCTCATGTCGTCAAACTTGACGCTCAAGACCTTGAGGTTTTCCTTCAGGAAAGAGAGGGCCGCGCTGTGGATTTTGACAGAGCACTGGTGCAGGGAGAGCTCCTGAAGGTTGTCTAGCTGGGCAATGGTGGCGGGTATCATGACGTTCTTAATGATTTCTAGCTTCAGAGACTGCAGTTCTGTGATTTCAAACACGGTGTCCGGAAGGCCAGACAGCATGATCAGAGGCAGCTCCAGGCGGTTATGGGCATTTGTCTGCAGCTTCTGCCTCAGTTTGTCAGGGGTCCATTCGTTATTTAAATTGAGCTGCTTTAATTTGTTCTCGCTGACCTCAGACAGAAACACGGCAAACCGCTTTGAGTAGAGAGGGTCATACTGGTCTATCATGTGAAGCATAAAAGCAAAGTCATTTTTCACATCTGGGATGTCATCAATGCCCGTCTCCTGCCGGACGTACTCGAAGGAATATTCCCGCAGGGAACGGTAGAAGAGCCAATAGAGGGTATAAAGGCACGTCAAGCCGTAGATGCTCACGAAGCACAGGTAGCAAAAGGAGAGCTTGGAGAACAGATGAGCCATGGTGTGATTGCAGGAGAAGTTTTTATAGCCTGTCATGTCCTGGATGTCCACATTGCAGTCCACTGTAAACTGGACTTTGGAAACCAGAGAGCTGTTGTATGCAATGATGATCAGGAACTTGATGACCTTGAGCACGGTCTGTCTAACGTACATGGCATACAGGATGTCACCTTCTTCCACATGCAGCCTGAACTTCTTCACCTTCTCAAACAAGGCCTTTGCCTGCTCACCCTCCTTTTTGTCCAGAGCCCCCGCCGTGGTTTTGTCAACCACAAACTTCTCAGGAATTGACTTGAGAGACTGGGAGTTGACCATGCTGCCCTCAGGACCGGGCTGGATGGTGTTGGACCTGCTCATGTTATTCTTCCTGTTGTCCTTCTCTTCCGAGTCCTCCCCAGACACTTCAGAGAGTGCCCGTGTGGTCCACGGGGAGTCAAAGCACTTCCCCAGGATGGAGATGAAATGTTCTATCTTGGAACTGGAACCAGGGAACTTGAACCAAAAGTTGCTGCAGAGCATGAAGACCAGGGTGTGGATGAGCACGAGGTACGGGAAGTACTTGGCGTACCAGTGGAGGGCTCGCTCGTAGCACATCTGGTTGATAAAGCTGTACTGCTGGAGGTCCAGGTCCGTCTTCAGCCCTTTCATCTCCACGGTGGCTGGGTTGGCTGGAGACGGCTTAGGTGGAGGCAGTGGGGTGGTGCTGATGACTGCCTGAGAGACATTGGAAGCGGAAGACTGGTTCTGAGCAGGCTGCACTCTTTTCGGAAGGCAGATGATCCTGTCTTGCATGACCTGAAATGCAGAAATGATAGTTTCAAATTATATTACCCAAAGAGCTTTTGTAATGTCATTAGTGCAAAGAAAGTAGCATTAACATCCAATAAATGTCCATTTCCTCTGCCTGGAGAACATAACACTCAATTCCAGCACCAAGATTTTATTCTCAGCTCATGTCATGGAAACATGAAATTTTTGATTTTGTTCACCATATCAAAGATTGACACAAGGCAGTGGTACTGTCGTCATGGCAACATGAGTATTTAGGGAATATCCAATAATTTTAATCTTTGTATTTCTTCTCTCACTGTGGCCGGGGGGAATTTTGCCTTGAACTGGATGGTTTTCAATACCATCATCGTTTATGTATAAGACGTGTACACGTTGGAAAAAAGAGCGATGGAACCAGTTCCTGGTGTTCCTGTTTATGGCTTTTTCCTCACCCACATCATCCACTCCATGCGTGATTAATGTAACTGGCTTTGATGTAACAGGCTCTCAGGGGCTCTCACGGAAGCTTTGCCACGTTCTTTAGAGCTGAGAGAACAGACACAATGCTCAATAGCAACCCACTCCTGAGTGGATGTGCTGCCGTGGACAACAGTCCTGAGCCCCTCCACTCTGGCAGGGGTTTGTGGAGAAGGTCCTAGGAGGGCAGCACAGAGGGGGCAGGGTACCAACTGTCTGGGAGGAGGCAGGGGACTCCTGAAATCACATTAGAGGAGTCACCCTTACACAGAGGCTCAGGAACATGGAACAGTTTGGACAATGAACAGTTCAGAGGACGAATAACAACCAAAGAGCACAGAGTAAGGGTGTATGGAATTAGTAACTCAGGGACAGTTGGTTTGGGGCTGATGAGGTGGTGGCTAAAGGCACTGGCTGCTAAGCCTGCTGTCTGGAGTTTGAGCCCAGGGACCTACAAGGTGGAAGGAGAGAAGTGACCTCCACATATGCACACACAAATAGACAAATGTAAACAAGAAAACAACAAGTCAGTCTATATCTTTAAAGATCAGAAACCCAGTGCGTCGTGATTCTTCAAGAGCAAGGACCTGATTACAACAGAGGAAGAAACTCAACGCACTGCAAAGTGGACACTAAGTAAGTGATTACAAGAGGGTGATATCGGCACTGGGGCCACCAGACAGACCCACAAAGCTAACAACCAGCGGAGGGGTTCAAGGCTTAGTGAAGTACATGGTACCCGCGTGCTGACTTGCTAAGAGACACCCTGGGGGCACTACCAGCCCTGCTGGGTGTGGGCGCTATCAGAGA
>NC_022027.1:55019915-55024423 GCF_000317375.1 Microtus ochrogaster | reverse complement strand
AAGCAGGAAGAACATCTCTCCTAGAGATGAGGATGATGATGGTGATGATGACGACGACACCAACACAAGTATGTTGTACTTGGCACACAACTGTCCTTATTCTAGTATCACAGGATTAATTGTGAATCGTCTCCTTTAATTTTATTTTATTAGATAGGGTAATATGTTGCCATGGGTACCAAATATCCCATGGAGCTGAGAATGACCCTGAATGCCTACTTTCCTTGTTTCAACGTCGTAAGTGCTAGGATTCCAGGTGTGTGTCATTGTGCCTGATTTAATTGTCACCTTAATCTGATAAGGCAGTGTGCTTATGATTCCCATTTTAGAGTTCAAGAGACCAAGGCATTAAGTGACTTAGTGACATCACAGAGCCTACATCCTGTTATTTTGCATAACTGATAGGTTTGTAAATGTCTTTGTTGCTTTTAGCCTTTTAAAAAAATCTCGTTAAAGCTGTATTTTTCTCATATATATGTGCATGTGTATGTGTGTATGCATGTCACGTGTTTGGGTGCAACAGAGGCCAGCAAAGGGCATTACATCCCCTAGATCTGCAGCTATAGGTGGGTGATGAGCAGCCCAACGTGGGCACTGGGAAATAAATTCGGATTCGTCAGAAGAACAGTAAGTGGTCTTAGCCAGAGAGTCATCTATTCACCGACCTTTATGTTTTTAATTAGAAGATTATCTTTATTTGGGTTGGGGAGGTGGCTCAGCATTTAAGAGCACTGGCTGTTCTTCCAGGGGATTGGGGTTCAATTCATGGCAGCTCACAACTGTCTGTACCTCCATTTCTGGGTGATCTGACATCCTCAAGGCAGTGCACATAAAATAAAAGTTAAATAAACTATATATATATATATGTTTATATGATTATCTTTATTCTTTCTCAGTTTATACATTTTCATCTCTTGTTACCCCCTTTAATTCCCTCCTCCTCCTCCTGCCAAGAATGTTTCTCTTACTAACAAATGCTGACCCCAATTTAAGTCTTTTGTGTGTGTGCACTTGTTTAATTGGGGTAGCTTCAGAATGGTGCTTTCTATCTTGAGGAATAGTTTGGTTTGTTGGTAAGCTTTACAATTCTGTGTTGAAAGCAATTTCCCTTTGCATTTGAAAACACAATTTCATTTCCTCCTGCTTATTTGCCAGAGAGATGCCTGCTGCCAATCTAGTTGTTTAGTGAGCAATCTATCTTTCTCTATGGCAGCCGTTAACACTGTACTGAATCCTGGATCTTCCTAGTGCTGCTTTAATTTTGGATACATGTGGATCATCCCTGCTCCATACTTTTCTTCCTGTGGACACATGTTCCTGCCTTGCTGTCCATCTTTGCTAGAAAGGTGCACTCTGAGGTCCTCTCTCTCTCTTGCTTGGATCTGGGAGAGACCAGAAGTCACTTCTTGGGCAGCTGTTGTGGGATATCTGAACACCGTGTGAAGGTGTACTGCTGGGATTGGTGTGATGAAGAGCCAAGTGGCCAATGGCTTGACGGGAGAGTATAGGGGGACTTCCGTGCAGAGAGGACTCTGGATATGCTATGCTGTGACCTTCTGAGAGCTTGGATTATATATGAGCCCAGCTTGAGCTCAGCCTTGTTTCAGTTTTCTTCACCTGTTCTAGGGAAGGTGTGTTTGGAGTGGGAGGTGGCTTTTCACTGCCTGAGTGTGTTCTTGCGATGTCTGCATCCATCTGGCTCTGGGGACCATCCCTGGGTGTTATCACAGAGTTCTGGTGTTTCCTGGGGGTGTTATCACCTTCCAGGTCCATGCTGGGACACACAGAGCAGGCTGACAGGAGCTCTGGCTGGGAGGTACCCTAGGGCAGTACCCAATGAGGAACCACCTTTAGCTTCCGGTCCATTACCATTCTTCCAGGGTCCTTCTGGGAACGAGAGCTTTGGCTTCAGAGAGTGACCAGGCTCCAGTCTCTTACCCTGCCTGAAGCGTTTCTAGTTGTCTTTACCAGCAGAAGTCAAGTTCCTGCTCATCACTGCTTGGCTCTGGAAGGAATTCTGGAAGTTGATTTAGACTGGTCAGTCCACTCAGCGCACCATTCCTGCTCCAAGGACACGCCTGTCTGGGCTGGCAGACCTCAGAGTTGCTAATTAGCTCGAGAGTGACCTTGAACTCACGACCCTCCTGTCTCTACCTTCCAAGTGCTGAGGCATGCCCAAACCACTATACTTGGTTTGGACAGTGCTAGGATTGAACCCAGGGTTTTGTGCATGCTAGGCAAGACTCTAACAGGACTCTAACAGTTCTAATGTGGTTATGGTAGATCTCGTCCAAGCTGACAGAAGAGACTAGTAAAAAGGCAGGTGAACTTACCAAAGACAGTCAGTCTTTGGCAGGAGGAGGTGACTCGGCAGTGTAAGTTATTTTATTTTGCCACTAGCGAAGCAACACAGATTCAGCATCATGCCACTCTGTCTTGATTAATCTTGATATTAATATACATTGTACGTATTAATTGTCTCTGTCATCTTCCCTTCAGAGATGAATACAGCTGGTACTAAATGTGGTCCCCTAAAGCATTGATAACCAGAGGTGCCCCAAATCAGACAGAGCAAATCAAGTTATCCCTGCAGTGAGAAATGCATCCCCAAGTATTCTCCATGGCTTGCTTAGAAACACCGAGGAAGTGTTCTTTATCAGCTAAAGCTGAGCAAGGGTCTGCTATACATGGCTGACACCTCAGGAAAGGAGAGTGGCACACATAACGCTTGTTCCACCGCCTTGCTAGAGACGTAACTGGCTGTACAAAACATCAACAAGAGCACAAATAAGGCAGTGTGCCCTCCACAAGGGTGGCACAGGAAGTGCAGTAAGAGCTTGGGTGGAGGAGGGGGTAGGGGTGGGGCTCCAGGAAGAGGCACAACTACTACATTCGGTCTTGAAGCTTCTAGACTTGAATAGGGTACTGGGGAATGGAAGGTCGGAGCCTTGTAGGTTCCAGGGACAGGAGCAAAATGCTGCGGTGGAAGGGAGTGAAAAGCACTAGGAAGATAGACTGTCACTCTTCCTCATTTCTCCCGGAAGTAACTCTCAGGCCACTGAGGCATCAGTTAGTGAGCAAACTTAAGTACTGTCTCCCAGAAGCCAGAGCCCAGAGGACAAAGCCATTGCCAACAGGAACCAGTCTTGTTCTGTGGCAGAAGGATTAATTCAGAAAATGCTGACTGTGTTTCAAGGGTATTGAAAATGTTTTAAGTATCATAAAAGATTTCAGGGGATGAGGAGGAATTGAAAAATCAGGGCAGATGGTGCTAAAGGAACAGACACTTTGGGGGTTATTCGATGTCTTTTCCATAAGTCCGCTGTCCTCTGAGCCGAGCCCTGTGTATGCAGGAACAACCACCCCAGAAGTGCAAAGATAGACATCCGTGAGAATCACACATGCTGCATCCCCATCACCAGGACAAACACGGTCTCTGTCTCCTGGGGAAACGGGAAAGCCAGACTGGGCAGTGCCATCACTTCCTATCTCTGTGCACACGTATTTTACCCTGTCATCTAAATGGCTTTATTATTTTTCATTTAGAAAAGAATATATATTATATATATTATACACACACACAGCAAAATAGAAGATACAGCAATACCCCATAAGCCTCCCATTCATAGGTACACAAACTCCTCTTAACAGCCTGGTGGTACATTGTAATAATGTACAAGATGAGCTTATATTGATGTGTCATTATTACCCAGAATCCACAGCTACATTAGTAGTCTCCCATGGTCTTGTTCTCTATGGGCTCGCCAATGCTGCAGCACACATCCATTGCTATAGCACCCTACAGAGCCCTCTAACAGCCTTAAGGCCTCCTGAGTTTAGCCTGCACCTCTGTCCTTTCCAGAACCCTACCTTGCCTCTCCGAACACTGACATTTTTTACCTCTTTTTACAGTTCTGCTTTTTTCCAGAATGTTCCACAGTTGAATGAGATGGTCTGTGGCTTTCCAGTTTGGATTCTGTCACTCCACACTGTTTCCCCAGGTGCCTCTGTGTTTTTGCAGCTGGCTCAGTTTCTTCTTGACAGTACTGTATAGCAACAAGTTGTCTAGATTCCCTCTTAGTGATGGTGTTTAAAACTGACGGAATGGTTAGGGAACAGCACATATTGCATGGAGAGTGTTTGGACTCAGAGAGCCAAAAGAGGAAAAAAAGTCTGAAGCAAATTGTGAGAGTTTAACTAGTGTTTAATATAAGTACTAGCTCGGGCTGTAGCTCAGTGTCAGAACTCCTACATATCAGCATGCAGGAGACCCCGAGTGTGATATTTTGCAGCTCACATATGCAACCCAAAAACAGAGTAAAAAGTTTGTTTTTATTAATTGTAAGAAGAAACGAGGCCAAGTGCCCCCACCTTCCACCCCAGCATTGAACAATAGTTTGTTGTCTGGGTTATCTTTTTAGTGAGGATGCTCAAAACTTTCAAGATGGTCAGGGAGTAATGTGTGCATAGGGGAAGTTTTATATGTAGAAAATAAAAGAAAGAAAAAC
>NC_022027.1:54967993-55019624 GCF_000317375.1 Microtus ochrogaster | reverse complement strand
CCCACAGCCTCCTGCACACACTCACAGCCTCCTGCACACCCCACAGCCTCCTGCACATGCCCACAGCCTCCTGCACACCCCACAGCATCCTGCACATGCCCGCAGCCTCTTGCACACACTCACAGCCTCCTGCACACTCCACAGCCTCCTGCACACCCCACAGCCTCCTGCACACCCCACAGCCTCCTCCACACACTCATAGCCTCCTGCACACTCCACAGCCTCCTGCACATGCCCACAGCCTCCTGCACACGCCCACAGCCTCCCAGTTATCAGTGTCACAGAGTGGAACACTGATAGGTTCAGGAGTTTGTGTTACTGGGGATGGGAAACAAGATGTCCATGAAGGATGGTACAAAAACCTGGATCTTTCTCAGTGTGAAGAAGGTGCCAATCCTACATATTGTATTTGCGTGAACTTTCTCAGTGGTAGAAGATTAGAGTCGTACACATTCTAAATGTTTCAAAGAAACCAGACTTCAGGCAAATCTTGTGGCTATAAATCAACAGGAATTTCTTGGCTTGAGGAATATGAAATGCCACTGGGAGGCATTCATTCCCATGTCATTATTACCTGGACCAAGTGAAACCTAAACACTGCAGGTTCCGCAGAGACAGTCACCACAGCTTCTCATAGCGGCATCACGGACACAGAGAAGATCAGATGAGTAAATACCGTCTTTCCCCGAGGAGAACAAGCCCCAGCAGTGGCCATGGATACACACACGCCTATAATTAGATGGCATTAACATCTGGAAGTGTCTGTGTGCTATCTGTCTTCTTCTGAGATAAAGCAATTTCTTATGCACGTTCTCCACATCGCCAGAGCTAAGTGCTGACTGCTGAAGATTCAGAGAGTGCCGGAGTTGGGAGGCTGACACACTGACATTAAGACTGTCTCTGCGCTTTGATATTCGGCTTCATCACCACAATTCTTTCATCACCACAGATACTGATGTGTATGTTTCTGAGAGAGGTGACGCTATGGTAATGCTTGCCGTTTGTTGTTAATGCCTCTGACTCCTGGTTGGCCTGGCACTTCCCAGCCATCTGCGGTGGGCTCATTTCCTGTATCTTGATTATGCCGACATTGTCTGTTTTCTTTTGCTGAAGCACACAGCTTCCCAGAAAACAAGGAATTAGACTGAAAGCTGAGGGCGGGTATAGGAATTGGAGGGACTGATATTTTCCAAGTAGATCAGTGAATTGCTGGATCCATGGAAATTTAAGATTTCATTAGGAAACATCTATTTCAAAGTTAAAAACACACAAGAAAATTTAGTGGATATAAAAAGCTACAGGAATATATACTGTATATGACTACTCGGCTTGGCTTATGTTTTTGGTAAATTTGAGATATTTACCTACAATTATGTCCCTGAAGAAACAATACAGGAAAAGCTACTTCTGAGGCGACATGCAATGACAGACTGACATCTTGTTCAGCAGCTACAGTTTGTAAGGGGAATAGAACCAGAGAAATTGGGGATGTTTAAAGAAAAAAAAAACATAAATCTTCTGGCGTACCTACAATGTATCAACAGCACAAAGGATACTAGAAACACCCAAATAAATAAGAAAACCATTCAAAGAGGATTTTTTTTAAAATGAAGATTATTTAATAAGTTTGCCATAATATTTGTCTATATGATAACAATATTCTATAGCTCCCAAGGAGTGTGATAATGCCAACTGCCAGGTTTCAATCTGTTAGAAGGAACAGACCATATTATCCTTAAAGGAGATTAGCTGTCTGTCATTCATTGTGACATCACAGGGGCCCCGCCATTAAGAGGGGGCTGTTACAATTGTTAGGCAGTTGTTTGAGCAGAGCTAAGTCTCCTCTTTGCTCTTGTTCCAGGGAGGACCAGAGCTTCAGAGATGCTCATCTTTGAGGAGAACGATTTGACCTTCTGATTGCCAGGGGTTAGCAGGTTTGAGTCTGAGCCCTGGATGTGAGATTTCCCTTGAAGTCAGTCTGTGTGACTGCTCTCCTTAAGGCTTCTCTTTGGAGCCCTCCTGTGTGGGGAGGGTTGTGTACAACATGGGAGACAGTGCTCTAGCCCGGAGCCACACCCTCAGCCAGGAGTCATGTTCTGCAGCTTTTCCTTTCTCAGAGCTGATGTAACAGGATGACTCCAGTATTGCGCTGTCTTAGGAGGACAGTGGCCTGGGAGGACAGGTCAGATGGGGATGTCAGCCTTTCTCTGTTTTCTCTTCCCCCCACCCCCTTTCCATTTCTTTGCTAATTTACGTATCTCTGCTTGGTTCCTGCTTTGTTTTGTTGTTGTTGTTATTAGTTTTGCTGTTCTGAGCATGACAGACCACAATACCAAGGAGGGCAGGCAGCCCCTCTTCCCTTCTGAGACATTTACAGGACAGAAAGTCTTTGTGACTTATGTGAGGTCTGACCAGTTCAGCAGGAGGGTGTTAGTGAGGACTGGCACAGCCTTGGCATTAGCTAAATGGTTTTCTTGCCTGGCTTTCCCTCTATGACTGTACATCTTCTGCAATACTTCCCGCAGGAGAAGTACAGGCAGCCACTGGCAGAGATAAGCAGGTGGACACGTGATCTTGGACCCTGTGGCTCTCTCGGTCTCTGAGTGGCTTACCCAACTTGCTCACACTTCAATCACATGGAAATGTCCCAAAGGAAGTGAAGGTACTTCGAAGTTAAAGAGGAAAAATGCTACCGATTTCTACTCCACCGTGAATCATTTTTCAGAACAAAGCTGGGGAGACGGCTCAGTGGGCGACCTAAGTTCAGCTCTCCAGAACACATACAGAAGCTGAGCACAGGGGCATACATCTGTAACTCCAGCACCAGGAGGCAGAGGCAGGCAGATCTCTGGAGTTTGCGGCCAGCCTGATGTAAACAGTGAGTTTCAGAACAGAGACACACAGAACTTGTCTCAAAAAATTAATATAAGGAATTGAGAAAAATACCTGAGGCTAACCTCTGGCCTCTACTCTTCAGTCTTCACATCTTAATTCTTTCTATCAGGAAGAGCTACCCCATGTGTCTGTCTATCTCCATCCATCCATCATCCATCCATCCATCCATCCATCCATCCATCCATCCATCATCCATCCATCCATCATCCACCTATCTCCCAGCTCAAAGTCGTTATTGGCTAGAATCCTCTATGTGAACATTTATGAAAACATTAACCTAGTCTTACAAATCCCACCGTGTAACACTTTATTTCAGAAACATAATTTATTCCTATATTCTTCTAATCGGGTGTAAAACATTAAGGGCTTTGATGTTCCAAGGTAGAATTAGTCTCCTTTCTTTGTTGTACAAATAAATCTGAAATTTATTTATAAATGTGTGTACTCCTTAAAACGCTATACTTTCTACAGATATTTATAGATATCCACTGTAGAAATTATAGCGTTTTAAGGAGTACACACACAAATTTCTACTCTGAGATAGTTTAAATATCTTTAGGACTCAATCCGAAGTTTGGGGTAGTCATAACCGAGTACGGTGCCTGCAGCTACAGGGTAAACTGACGAGGTGAACAACTTAAGTGCTGCTTGGCTTCTGTAACGACTCCATACAACCCTCTGGGGGCAGAGACGGAGTCTTAAATATTATGCACTCCCCACACAGTCCTGGGAACTCAGTCAACGTTCTGTTAATGTGCACCGATTTATCTGCACTTTCAGGAGTGCAAGTTTCACAGAACAGGGCTCTTCTCGCCCCAGACGGTCTCAAGGGTGAGCATCCACGTGCCAAGGATAAACTATCTCCCTTGGACTTCCACTGCACATCTTTCAAATTTCCTTCCGTGCTGACAAGGATACTTTGTAAAGAAATGTAACAGTGCAAGACCACAGCCCTCAGGGATAAGACTGAGCCAGCCTCATGAAAACCCAGCTGTTAGTGAAGAATGCTGATCTTTACATGAAACACTGTAAACCCTTGAATGACAAAGTACGGTCAAGAACGGGTGAACAAAAGCAAGGCTTCTACGTTCACTTAAAAACTGGCTCAGGAAAGGGACTGGGGAAGGTGCTTGCGGCTCTTCCTGAGGACCTCAGTTTGGCCCAGCATCATGTCGTGTAGCTCACAACCACTGTAACCACAGCTCCAGAGAACCCTATTCCCTCTCTGACCTCCTCGTGGACATGCACACATGAGGCACACACACACACATCAAAATAACATAATCTTTTTAAATTGCTTTAGAAGAAAAAGATGTTTTCTCTTGAAAACAGATGAAGGTTTTAAGGCTCAGGTCAGTTCATAAAAATCCAACCCAAGGGAACAAGGTCACGTGATGACACTATAGAACCCAAGCACAGCAGGTAATGTCTACCTGGAGATATGACATGTAACATCTGCATAATGGTAAAATTAGGTCTCTAGAGCTCCCTGCCATGGTCCTGTTTTACTTTTCCAGTTGCTATGGTTACGACAGGTTTTATATACTCGCATTCAGAGCTAGATCTGCCAATTAGAGAACATACACACATGAACAACACTTAGACTCAGTGGGATGTAGCACGTGCGTGCTTGCGTGTGTGTGTGTGTTTATGTGTGAATGCTCACAACAATAAAGGAGCACAGGTCATGAATCTGAGAGGTGAGAGGGAACACAGGAGGAGCTGGTGGGTGGGGAGATGATGTGGGAATGTCATATATCAATCTGTTGATTTCATTGGTTAAGGAATAAAGAAACTGCCTAGGCCCCTTGATAGGCCAACCCTTAGGTGGGTGGAGTAAACAGAACAGAAGGCTGGGAGAAAGAAGCTGAGTCAGTGAGTCGCGATGGTTCTCCCACTCCAGGCAGACACAGGTTAAGATCATTCCTGGTAAGCCAGCTTGTGAGCTACATGGATATTAGAAATGGGCTAGTCCAGGTGTGAGAGTTAGCCGAGAAAAGGCTAGATGTAATGGGCCAAGTGGTGTTTAAAAGAATACAGTTTCCGTGTAATTATTTCGGGGCATAAGCTAAGCTAGCCATGTGGGCGGCCGGGTGCCAGGGACGCAGCCCCGCCGCTCCATATTACAACAGGGAGAAATTACATAAACACAGGGACTGAGCAGGTTATATATGTATATATATATAAACATTCAATAACATGTATTGTTACTACATTCAAGAGGCCTTGAATTTAAAGGAGAATGGGAGAGGTATATGATAAGGTTTGAAGGGAAGAAAGGGAAGGGAGAAATGTAATTATAATCTCAAAAAATTCCCTTGGAAAATAACAAACTAAAAATAAAAATACTTATGCATGAAATTTCAAATAAAACAAACGTTATATAAAAAAAGAATAGGCAAACCAGATAAAAGCCTGGTTGTACCCTGACAGTTTAAATTTTTAATTAAATAACTGCAGCTGACTGAACTGAAACAAATGTCTAGCTGTGAAGCATATTCCACTGAAAATGACACACACATAAGTCACAGGACATGGAGCTCCAACATGGCACCAGCCTATCAGCTCCATCTTACTGACTAGCTTTGGTAGAGCAGGAAGATCGATGTACACTACCTGGGGAGAAAAGTCATCAGCAGGGAAACCCAGCTCCTACCCTGCAAGCTATAATAATGGCTGGCTTGGCAAGAGATGCCTCCCTGGGGCAATAGTGGTATGGATGTTATGGCATCAACCAACTGCTCTCTGATTGGCTCTCATCCTATGACAGAACTGGTGCTTTTCATGGGGCTAAGAACCCATGACTGAGATGATCAGAGACCCAGGGGAGAATCTACCATGATTACTCTGCGAAATGAACATAGTATTAAAATGACCACTATGCACTTACATTTATACCCACCGGTTAGTACATCTCTTTTCCCATTGCCACAGAAGCTTCTTGTAGTAGACGGTGATTAATACAGAGACTCACAATTGGTCAACATGCAGAGAATAAAGGACCAGACAGTGCTCAGCCCTAATTGATGGTGACACCCCTCTCTGAGAATCTCAGAGATCATAAGGAAGAGGGGTCAAGGGAGATGTAAGAGCTAGAAGTAGTAGATGATTGCGGCGAAAAAGGTATTTTCCAGACATGACATGGTTGTTAAGACCACCAACTCACAGATGCTGAAACTGTATTACACAAGACCGATACAAGATCAATCCACAAAACCCTTGCCCAGGCTGGGAAAAGGCTCTCCACGTCCCACTTCTATCTGAGGGACTACTGCTAACTAATGCCCACCAGGGGAGGGGAAGTCAGTGTCTTCAGGGTGTGGCCCTGATAGGCTACCCACGCTCAAGCAGATGACTTACACCCATGCACATACTGGCAGTTAGGAGGGATGCAGCAGGAGGACGGGGAGTCATTAGACACAAACATGAAATTCTCAACAAAATCTTTAAAGAAACCTTTACTGCTGCCAAAATGCTGTGACTCTCCTATATTCAATGTGTGATCCCATAGAGGTTATAACCCACGGTTTCAGAAGCTACAGCTGAAGGCACCAGGTAAGAATCAGGCGTGAGTCTAGTCTAGAAGCCGCATGGCTCCTCTAGAAGCAGTGCATCGTCTGTCCTGAACTGTAGCTGGCCAGGTGTTAATGAGAAGGTAAGGATAATTGCTTTCGATAATCCTTGCAGTCCCAGCTCCCAAGACAGTGAGGGCCTCACCTCTTCTTAACTCCGAGGAGTCAGATGTATAGCTTGGAAGCTGAAATCCAAGACACTTGGCGTTCCTGGGAAGCCGAGCATTTGGGGAGACTAGGTGATGGGTGCTCTTACCCCGGTCTCACGGAAGTGACCCCTCTGTGGGTCCACCGCGAAAGAGGGACCACTCTGCCTCATGTTTGCAGTCCTTGCCAGTCTCCTTGGTTCTCCGTGTGGATTGTTCCTTTGTGGATGCCCACACCCTCCTCTCTGTCCCCTTGTTCTGTTCTGCTTGACCACTCTATGGCTTCACTCTTTCACAGCACTTAAGTCTCAAGTTGTATTTCAGATGTACTTGCTGGTTTCATGCAAGGAGCTGGTTTTTTTTTTTTTAAATCCCTCTGTCTCTCTGTCTCTGTCTGTCTCTCTGTGTTTGCATGCAGTCGCCATGGTACTCATGTGGAGATCAGAGGGCGACCTCAAGGTTCCAGCCCTCACATTCCACATTGCGACAGGCTCCCCCCTCCCTCACAGGGGCTCATGTCAGGCTGGGCAGCCCCTGAGCTCCTGGGGCCTCCCACGTCTCCACCTCCTGTCTCACTGTTGAAGCATCTGAGTGACTGTGCCAGGTTTTAGTTGGGTTCAGGTCCTCACAGATGCACACAAGTGTTCTAACCCACCGAGCCATCTCCCCAGCCTGGGTGCAGACATTTTTATCACTACCGAATCCTCATGACGCATGGATTCTTCTTGAAGCTCTTTCTCCTGTGCCCCTCCCCCAACCTCCTGAAGGGGATCTCAGAAACTCATGACCTAACATAACATTCCTGAAGGGTCTTGACTAAACCTCTGTTCTAGGAAGCACAGACAAAGCTTAAGCCACTGATACTTTCCTTATGGAAGTCTGTTGTGATTCCCACTACAGCTCATGTAGCGAGGGCTTGATCTCCAGGGCAGCAGTGCTCAGAGGCAGGGTCTCTGGGAGGGGCTGGATCATTAGGGCTCTGACCTCATCAATATACTCATCCAGTAATGGACAAAAGGCCACTGGAGGTGCCAGAAACTTGAATGGGGTCTGTGGAGGAAACGGAGCCCATGAGGGCATGCATGCAATCCAACAGTCCCGGCGTTTTCCCGATGCTATCACATGCTCGCTGTCAGTAGCCGGCTAATGGGTGCCATCGGTAACTCTCTTGTCATTTCCTAAATCCACTCTGTTAAGCAGTTACCTGTGTTTGCTGCTGGTTTCCATTTTGAGGGTATAGGGATGAGCCCCACAGACGGGGCCCGGTCTTATTAAGTTTATAATCTTATACATTGGATATAGATTCTTTAAAAATGAACTGGCGCTTTGCCTGCATGAGAGTATTGGATCCCCCAAAACAGAGAGGTATGAACTGCCATGTGGGTGCTGGGAATCGAACCCGGGTCCTCTACAAAAGCAGCCAGTGCTCCTAACTGCTGAGCCAACTCTCCAGACCCTGGATATATATTCTTACATCTGAATTCTACAGTAAGGGATGATGTATCCTCAGAGTGGGTAATTTTCCCCCTTATGAAACTTAGTGCTAATGACATCTATTCATGATTACAAGTCATTTCCAAGGCCACATTTGAAAAGAGGGATGAGATTTGGAAAGAATGTATGATACAGTCTAGAAGGGGAACAGGAGAATCCTTTATAGGGAGGGGAGAATTGAGTGCGCACCTGCGCACATGTGCGCACACACATGCATTTGTACATGGCTGTCATGTATGAAGACACGCAGGGAAGGGGACCGACTGTGCATGCTCTCGAATGAGGGACATACATCATCACTTTATGTGGTCCCCGTCTTCCCTCACCTTGCTCCCCTTCTGTCTTTTCATTCTTCAAATCATTCTCTCCCATTATCAGGATGAAAAAGAATTCATTTGGGGGAAGTGTATGAAGTCTCTCAAGAAAAATCTAGCTAGAATTTTATTAGTATTGCTGTGGATCAAATTCTGGGAACCAGATGTGTTTATAGCTTCACTTCTGTGTGATCTGAAATGTGTATCATCTATTTATTCAAATACATCTCATGTTTTCACTGGACACCTAAACGTTTCCTCCGAAGGTCTTGTCTATTGACAGCTGGCTGGTTTCCCAGATACTCGGTTTCTCCTTTGTTTTTCAATGGCACTTTTTTTTTTCCTTATAAGTTTTTTACTTGGTATGTATCTTTTTAGCTGATAGCGTTAATTACTCAATTAACGATTAATTAATCAATACATTAATTTATCCTTTTGCTGAGACAGGGTCTCATGTACCCAGGTTGTGTCTTTGTAACCAAGCCTGCTAATGAAATCCCCATCCCTTTGTCTGATCTTTGCAATGCTGGGATTACTGACATGCAAAGTCATGCCTGACTCATTCACCTATTACAGTGAATTCCTGGCCCCAAGGATGATCTGTGGATTGCCTTTACCCAGCTCTCCAGGGCTTGACAAAGAACAGAAACGCATGTTATTCTCAGTCCATTTGATACCATGCAATGCCGAGTACCTTATCACACACGAGTGCTAGATATTCCCAAAGGATGGGAATTATGAAATGCCTGGAAAATTAGCCTAAGGAGAAGCAGTAGCAGCACACATTGTATGAACTGAAAGGCTCCAGACACGAGCTAGAAACTTCCCAGCTGGCAATCGAAATGTGGCTCAGCTTTAGCCTACTCACCACAATGCCTCTGATTCCTGAGGGGACACAAGCATCACCAGTGTTCTGGGGTGGGTGGAGTGGAGAGGGAAGAGAGGACGTGAAGGGAGAGGAAGAGAGGACCTGAAGTCAGAAGGACTGAGGAAGCAGTCACCGCCTTGAGGAGAAATTCAAGGTCATTCCCCTCTCTGCTTCCACCCCGACTTCTTCCTTTTATTTTACTGTCTGCCCCTGGGCAGGCCTGAAACTCACTATGTAGCCCAGGCTAGCTTCCGGCTTGTACCAGTCCTCCCGTCTCTGCCTTCTAAGAGCTGGGCCGACATGAACTACCACATGGAGCTGATCCAGATCTTTCAACAGCAGTTTTAAGGACTCACACAGAGAAAAGCAAGGTGTTCTATCAGCACCTTGTGATTCGACGGAAAAGATATATTAAGAGATAGTAGGCGCTGGGCGGTAGTGGCACACACCTTTAATCCCAGCACTCAAGAGGCAGAGACAGGCAGATCTCTGTGAGTTCAAGGCTAGCCTAGTCTATAAAGAGAGTTCCAGGACATCCAGGGCTGTTACACAGAGAAATACCCTGTCTCCACCCCCAACCATCCCCGCCTAAGAAACAAGCAACAAAATAATATCAATCTACAATGTTGAGGGAAAGGGAAATTATTCACTGTCTGGCAATGCATGGTACCAGAGGGTCTAAGAACAGCACCTGCATTCCTGCCCTTTGCCAAATCCGAGAGAGAGATGAAAGGCAGCTCATACTTTACTCTGGGTGCCAGGAACTCCCTGGACTTTAAGTTGTCACAGTGGGAAAAAGAGAAGCAAAGTCCCAAGCGAGACCAAGTTCACTGAACTGAATAACCCACAAGGATACGGGGGTCCTAAAGCGGCAAGATTTCCACAGTAGGGTGGAGTGGGGCTTCGGGATCATGTTGCCTTCACGGTTCTCTACAGTCACGGCACATGGGAAGACCCTTTGATACAAATCTCACAGCTGAAATGATGTTTATTTAACAGCCCAAAGTCCCAAGTAGAATGGTCACATAGATGTGGGTAGAGAGAAATTTATACGTATCTTAGATGATGTCTTTGATTTTTTTTTCTCTTGCAGACAAGGTCTCTGTACCCAGGCTGGCATCAAGTGTATGGTACTCCACCTGCCTCAGCTCCCAAGTGTGAGCCCAGTCTGGGTCTCTACACCCAACTGAAGTCTTATTTTAAACCTGCTTATTGGTGCTTCTGCTATTTTCCAGGATATTGAACTTCACCTTAAACTAAGGCTGTGTAAGAACTTTTGGGCTTCACCTATAGAAAAAGCAAAATTCAGAGGACAGCATTCAAACGAAGTTCTGTGAAATCACTCCGAAGTTCATGACTTCCCCTGCCTGGACTCTCCAGGAGCTGCCTGTGAGCATTTTTTACCCAAAGTCCATTGCCATAGCTTGATAGAGAAGTAGAGGTGAACTTCCACGTGAACCAGAAACCAAAGTGGCCCCCACAACTCTACTGTGCAAGCTGACAGCATGAACCTGTCGGCTGGTTTGCCTCAGTGCTTGGACTAACCTGCCCCCTCTCAGTGCTCGGACCGACACCCCTCCTCCCCCAGTGCTCGGACTAAACCCACTGAAATATTTTGGAAAATGGTCTCAAGTCATTGAAATAATTCTCCTGTGGCCCCCACCCAACTTGGAGAGCAGGAAATGCCATTCCTGTGCAACAATCACAGGGCAGGTCCCTGGGATTTCCCGGGACTTGCATCCCCCAATTCCTGTTTCTGGTCCCTAACTGCTCACTCTATATTTGTACCAGGCTGCCGTCGGCTGCCCTGCATTTGGTTTACAAGATAACCTGGAGTCATTGAAATCTAAAATAATCTGTTTTTCCAGGAAGCAGCGGACTGACCTTTCAGGATTTGGTCTGCTTTACCGAGGATGCCGAGCGACTGAATAGCGCTGTTGATAGCACAAGGCTGGGTGTTTATCCTGTGGGTCCTTGAGGGTGAATAACCATACGGGAATAGGATACGCACACTCCTAGACTCTCTTGGCTTATGAAGAATTGATTCCTGTTTCTTCTGCGGACTGGTGTCACGTAAGGAATGCTATTTCCACATGTTTTTCTGCCACTGTAGTTTTGAAATAGCTACTTGCTTAGAAATGAGTAAATATTTGTCAGACAAATAAGACAAGAGTTGATTCTAAGTTTTGCGTTTCAGGGCGGGAAAGAGCCTAACCAATAGCCCCTTTATAGATGATGTCACTCCCCAGTGCTATACTATGTGAACAGTATATTTTAGGGGTAAACACAAGCAAGCATGACTGGTCACAGAGGAAGCAGTTTTCAAGAGGCTTAGGCGGCAGGGTTATATTATTCCACTGTCGGTCAATGGCCCAACCTCTATGGATTTCGCCCTGCTGTGTGTTCTAACCTAGGAATTAATCTGCTTTGTAAGGAAGGCCAGAGAGGACTGCATCTTCCTTCTTCATGGGGAGTAGTGAGGCACTAAGCACCTTTTAGCTGGTTTATTATCGCCATGGAGACGGGAAAGGAATGTAATCTGCACAGAGGCCCTTTGTGTTTTAGGATTTGTCAGTTACTAAGCCAGTGTCAGAGGATTCCCGCCGCACGGCCTGAATGGGAGCATATGGAGAACACTTTCCCAGCAACAGCATGCCCATGGCGGAGCGGCTCCCGGGCGCTTTTAAATCTTTCTTTAATAATTTATTGCAGCCCCCCCCCCCGGTATCTTTAATGCAGAAGCTATTATAGCAGACAACAGTGAACAGTCTTTAAAAAAAATTGAATCCATAAGACAGACACTCTATAACTTCATATCTCCGGACTGAATCCGTAAGACAGACACTCTATAACTTCATATCTCCACACTGGCCTCATGTGCCCCATTATCACTTTCTGCTTTTTGTTTTAAATATAGTTTTATACAGTGAAGTTTGGACGTGTATACACCCCTCCCCCAATATTCCACACCAGTGTGTGCAGGGCGAATATTCCACAGGATATATGTATGAGCTAGAGCAGGGGTTCTCAACCTGAGGGTCTTGACCCCTTAAGGGTAGCATGCCCTCCATATCAGATACTTACACTATGATTCACAACAGTAGCAAAATTACAATCACGAAGTAGCAGCTAAATCATTTTATGGTTGGGGTCACCACAAAATGAAGAACTGTATTAAGAGGTTGCAGCATTAGGAGAACCACTGGGCTAGAGAGAGGGGTCCTGAGAGCTGGTTAGATTCTGCCTATACCCACTTTTCAGCTGGGCAAGCCATCCCAACTTTTATCCTTCCAAATCCTTATCTAAGAAACAGGATTTCTCTTGCTACAGGCTCAACAAGAAGAAGTCCATAAGGATCCGAGTGCGGATCGCTTACAGGCTGCACAGTAGCAGTACTGCTAGCATTCTGGCTAAAGGGATTCTTCTACTGTAAACCACAAACAGGATGCTGACTAGTCTTGACTCCGCCCTCAAGATGGCACCCGGGCCTCTGACACTGTGGATCCCAGGAGGGTCTGTGAAATGACCAGGCTGCTTCCTGCTTATGCTGACTTTTCTTCCCATTTTCATACTAGTTGAGAATTCACTAGATCGTCTTCTCTTCAAGTTCTTAACTTCCTGTGACTGAGATGCTGGCACCACGCTAAATATTCTCACGAGTCATTGAGATGCACACACTGCAAAGGGTCACTTTATGTATCCTCAAGATCTTCAGACTGCTGACACTGGGGTTTGGGCTGGGCTGTGTTGGAATGAGTTCTGAACTCTGCAGACTTGGTAACGCGATGCAATGTTCTCATTTCTCGGAACGGTGGCATCTCAGACTACACTGTATCTGGTCCACTGGCATCAGATTCCTTCTCAAGGGCTGTAAAGATTAAACAACATGTGCAGAAGGTCCAGGCTAGTTAACCTATCTTCTGGGAGTCACAAAAGCAGGGGTGGGTGCTCCTGGGTACTCCGAGGGCTTCTGCACAATAGACAGGAAGGGGATCTGCTGCAGACAGATACTGTCATCTTGTAAGAAAAGAGGAGGCTTAAAGTATGCTTGACCAGCCCCTCCCCCAAGCCTCCGACACTTCAGACACCTCTCCTGAGTGATGCCCATTGGAGACACTACTTTATTTTTTGAGAGATGTTCTCATGTAGCCCAGGCTGGGCTTGCACTTGTTACCTATCCGAGGATGACCTTGGATTTGATCTTCCTGCCTCCACCTCTCCAAGCCTGGTCTATGTGGTGCTGGGGATGGAACCCAGGGCTTTGAGCATGCTAGACAAGCATTCTGCTAAACGAGCCGACCCCCAGTTGCACTACAGATATTTTGGTGGACATATTCTCTTCTGATTTGGTTTCCAGAGAAGGGCTACTTCTCCTGGATTTCTGAGTTCTCTTTTCTGTTTTCTCTCCAGCCCTGGAAACCCTGGAATGTGGTTTTGTTAGGAAGCTCCTACCCAGTGTTGGAGCTCCTAACAGTCAGAAATAGGTGTGCAGTCTTCCTGTTGACCCAGGCACCTTCCTTTACTTCCCAAAGTGGCCATTGCTAATCTTTGTCCGAGTCTTTGAGGTCGGCATGGCACTACTTCCTTCGGTACCATTTCCTGTCATCCGCAGCCAAGCCACAAGTCTCCCAGATGTGTTCCCTTTTATACCACAGAGAAACCAATCCACAAAGGCCCATCTTCCGTGTCCCTTCCAAATAAAAGACATGGTCGTTCCCTTCTGGTAGCTGATGCTCCCAGTCAAGGGGTTTCCTGCCCCAATCAAGGGGGAACCCTTCTCCCTGGACCCACCATGTCCTCACTCCTGGAGATGAGTACTCCAGACACTCCTCTCTCCTCCCGCTCTGCAGGATCTCCCATCTCCGCCTGGTGCTTGGCTGTGAGTCTGCATCTGTCTCCATCCCTTCCTGACCACCCTTGGCTGTGAGTCTGCATCTGTCTCCATCCCTTCCTGACCACCCTTCATGCAGCCACCTATGCACTCAATATCACAATCCTGGTGCCTAACATATAATTCGGATGTAACATGCTCAAAACTGAACCTTTTCAATAGCTCCGGTCTGAAAACCTTAGAGACATCGCCATCACTTTTGTCCTTACATTTAACGTTCAATCATCCAGAAACGCTTGGCCTGCTTCCCTCAATACAGCCATGGCGACTGCTCCCAGTCTGGTGTGAGGCACTCGGTTAATATCTGGATTACTGTACTGGCTCCCAAGTAACCAAGTGATGCATGCTCCCTTCCTTTGCACCTGGACTGCACCTCGAGCTCCCATGCGAAAGTGCCTAGGTCTTGCTCACTCTCTCTTCTATCTAGACAAGGGCAAGCCGCACCTTCAACGCTTGAGTTTATGAGACACTCTCACTACGTAGCTCTGACTGGTCTGAAAGTTGCTTCCTGGCCTTGGGCTTGTGATCCTTCTGACCCTTGCATGCTGAGATTAGAAGCATGCCACCTTGCCTGGGCTTACACTGATTTTCCACAGTTGGAGTGGTCTTGTTAAAATACCACCTCATGTCAGGTGTGGTAGCATACACCTTTAATCCCAGCACTTGGTAGGCATAGACAGCATATCTCTGTGAGTTCAAGGTCAGACTGTTTCACAGAGTGAGTTCCAGGACAGCCAGGGCTACATAGTGAGACCCTGTCTCAAAAGAACCAAAACAAATAAATACATAGGTAGGTAAGTAGGAAGAAAAAAAGGAAGATGGATGGATGGATGGATGGATGGATGGATGGTGGATGGATAGATGGAGGACAGACAAACAGATAGATAAACAGACAGATAATACCACCTCATGAAAACCCTCTGCTTGGGATGGCCCAAGTGGGTCCTATCTCATTTGAGCAAAGCCACCCTCAGAAGTTCACGAAGCTCTACGTGACGTGACTGCTGCTAACCTCTCAGGTGCCAGTGTTACCTTTATTGTGCCAGGGAAACCTTTGCTTGCTTGGGTCCCTGTCAGGGGCTTCCTAGGTTCGCCTCATCTCACATGGTACTGGAATCACTTACAGAAAGGACTAAGCGGCAGCTTGTACCCACAGCTTTAAGCCCTGAGCTTTGTCCTTGACAGAGAATCTACGCAAAGGTCTGTTGGTGGAGTGGTCCACACTGGTCTCTGAGCATCTCCCTCTTGCCAGGTGTATATGACAGGACAGTCTATACCTCTGCTTGGACACACATGCTCCCTCCCAGTCAGAGAAGTCTAGCAATATGGCTCCCTGTCAGGCATGTATTGCTCTTTCAGCTTAGACAAGCTGACCAATCAGTGGTCACTTAGAATCTAAGTGCTGCTGCCCAGAAACAGAATCGAAACTTTATCTGCATCAGGTCTCCAGGGGAACAGAAGGATGAGGAGTGAAGAAATACAACTTCGGGAAGTGAGGGTCTAGCACCCCATGTCTCTATGCCCCTGCTCCAACTTTAGCCTAGAGTGCTTCTTCCAGCTACCTGTTCCTGCCCATCTTCCACTCCTTGGCCCAAACCCATACTGATGACTTCCCCTGGGTCTTTCTCCTGTCTGAGTGCCGGAGTTTTCTGTTGCCCTTGCTGCATTCTAATTTTTTATAACAATTGCATTTTATCCATAAATTGCAATTCTGTGGTTTTGGCTACCCACTGTCGATTATGGTCCTAAAATATTAAACGGAAATTTCAGAAAGTAAGTGATTCATACATTTTAAATCGCACGTCACACTGAGCAGTGTGGTATTTATCGCTTAGTAATGGCCTTGGTTTTCAGGGTGACTGTGGGGGCATCTCGCCACTTGCAGTCCTGTGATTCACATTTTCATAAAATATAATGAATACATTTTATTTAATAAAATAAAACTCAAAATAACCTTTGAATACCAGAAGAAGCGATGGATAACTTGAAAGCCCCAAGAGAAGTCTCAGTTTAACAGGGAAAGGAAAAAAAAAAGATTTGCTGTGGTTGCTAAGATCCATATAATGTGAGAACAAACAGGAAACACCAGGCGTGGTGGAACCTTTCGGAACGCACTGGAGGTCTTGCATGTATCTATCGCCTCTCGGTTTATAACTGACTCACTGTGCTTGTTTTCCTATTTCCTTTCCCTCAGCTCGAGGCGCATTCTGATGACTCAGAGCACGTGCTCTTGCATGTGCTGCAGGAAGAGCACAGCTGTCTGAAGTCAGGACTCCTCTACCATTGCTTCTGAGGATCCAGCTCTGCTCGCTGGTCAGGCTGGGCAGCAAGTGCCCTTCCCTGCTGAGTCACCTCACCAGCCAGAGGTTTCTGTCTCTCTTTTCCTTCCTCCACTGTCAATGCTTAGTAAAGCAGAGCCTGGCACACAGGTTATTTTATTTATGAATTAATCTATGTTTTCCCTCTGTTTTAGACTTGGGTTTCTCCTTGGTATTCTATTCTGAGCGGGTGGGGAGAAGGAAAGTGTGTTTGTTTGTTTTGAGACATGGTTTCGCACAGCTCAGCCTAGCCTGGAACTCATTACATTGCTAAGGATGCCCTTGATTCCCCTCCTCCTGGTTCCAATTTCCAAGTGCTAGGATTCTGAGTGTTTACTACCAGGCTAGCTAGCAAAATGTTTTTACTGTTCAAATAAAGCACAATGAGCATGATATTAGGGACTAAGAACAAGGACTCTGGATCCAAATTGCTTGGGTTAAAGAAGGGCTCTGCCACCCACAGGGAAGTTCAGCTCCTTTCTGAGAGCTGGCATGATGAAGGAGTGACATGTCCAGAAAGACACCCGGCACACAGGCAATGTTAGGACGCACTTTAACGATTAACAATACCAAATCTTTAAAGGCCTTTATTTCTACTCTGTATTATTTCTGGAGATTTTTCTTCCTTCCTCTTTCAGGCCGTTCTTCCTGAAGGTCCTACCCACCCACAGCCTCTAACTTCCATCCACTTGTCCAACCACTGAACTAAGGCTTCTAAGGGTCAGATGGTACTTTTTTCTCCTTAGTAGGTGAGTTGGGTGAGAGCTGTCTGCTGTTGTTACCCACACCTCCTGAGCCTGGGACTCTCTTGTTCTATGCCCGAATTACACCTCCCATCCCTCCCGCAAGAACCCTCCAGTGCTGTTCAGGGCATCCTTTCCTTCCCACCTTTGGATGCTTCCACTTCCAGGCACCACACCGACGTCATCCGAAGGACACCCAATCTGCAGCAGTCCTTCTGAGGGTTTCCCACCAATGCTGTGTTGTTTTGCTTCCTCCCCATCCCGGCACCTTCTCCCTGCCCTTCCCGTACCCCTCCAGCTCCCACCCTCTAGCTAGTCAATTCTTCAATTTGTATTTTATTTTTTTTAAATATTTATTTATTTATTTATTTATTATGTATACAATATTCTGTCTGTATGCCTGCAGGCCAGAAGAGGGCGCCAGACCTCTTTACAGATGGTTGTGAGCCACCATGTGGTTGCTGGGAATTGAACTCAGGACCTTTGGAAGAGCAGGCAATGCTCTTAACCACTGAGCCATCTCTCCAGCCCTTCAATTTGTATTTTAAACAATTCCCTTTTTCTTCTTTCTAAGACTAAGCTGAGTTTCTTCCTCCGTACTTCCTTCCGACTTGTGGCGCCGGCATCACTAACCATCTCTTCTGCTTGCGCGTCAGCTTAGCTCCCCTCAGAAAGCAACTACACACAGTATCTAGGCCCTGCAAGTGCGGGGCCCGGCACAGCAACAGGCACGAAGATCTGTCTGTGTAGATGGATACACGGCTTCTATCCAGAATGCATTTGTGACTGAGTTATGCTTTAACTCAGAACTAAACACCGGGGGCACCTTGGCCTCTCCCCCAAATATTAATTCTCCCAGAAAAAAACACACGCTCAAGCATAAGAGGCAAAGAAAAGCAAAAGGCTGTACGTGACAATGGAAGTGGCCCTGCGAATGGGTCACTGTGAAGGTCGTTGAAAGTCAAGGAGCCCTTCTGGATGCTAACCACGTCAAACCTCACTTGAGTAAGCGGCTTCCTTGAATTCTAGCACAGCTCCGTCTCATCAGGAAAGTTTAGCAAATGAGTTTTCCGGCTCTATGTCATGATTACCAACGCCATAGATCTAGAGAAGACTGCCTGTTGGTTACCTGCAACCCCCACCCCTATGTAGCCAGCTCACCCCCTAGCAGCCAGCTTACATGCCCCCCATGCAGCCAGCTCGCTCCTCTCCCTCCCTGCCCCTTCCACCCCCACTTTCTGCCCCGTACAATGCTGGGGATTGAACCCAGGGCCTCGAGTATTTATTGCAGGCATCCCCCACCAGCAAGCTGCGTTCCCAGTCCAGAAGAGCCAGCCCTTCAGCTGCACCCTTTGGCTTCCAGTCAGAGGGTCGGGCACTTACCTGCAAAGTACATCCGAACACTCCAATCATCAGCATGGCCACCGAGAGGTAATCCGTGAACACATCCCACCAGGGCTTCAGCACCCGGAAGGCGGGCTGCTGCTCGGAGAACTGCCGGAACTCCGTCACGGGAATCATGGTTCTGAGAAAGGAGAGAACACTGGTGAATTAACATTTCTCTGGACATCACAGGGCATTTCTGTCTGTTTTTTAAGCAACATTTGAAGCACTTTTGGGAATCACAGGAGCAGGACCTTCTGGAGCCAAAGGGTTCCCAAGATGCTCAGTGCTCCTGAGCCAGTGAGGGACCACCAACAGGAGAACTTATGAGAGCCACAGACAGCTGAGTTTTCGTCTGGTAGCCACGCTGCTTCTGTGCTCCGTGGACAGGTCTTCCCTGGATCCTCATTTCCCTCAAGTGTAGCATGAAGATGCTGTCACAGAGATGGGGTCCATTTGTTACTGTTTTACCAGGACGGATTAGTGGGTGCTTCGCTTACTCCATGGAGATGGGAAACCATGTGGCTCCACGGCCACTGTCCTGTAGTAGACTGTGCGTGTGCGTGTGTGTGCGTGTGTGTGTGTGATTTCCTCCACATCTTTTTTGCCTAAATGTCTTTGTTTCAATTCCTTTTCCATTTCTTACATGTTGTATTCCACTGTGAATCTTAAACACAGCCTGATTTTCTATTCTGAGAAATAAGTTTATCCTGGAAACTCGCTACCCTTTGGGTAAGTGTTCCCTAGAGGCCAAGGGTTAATCCAGGTATGGCCGCCAGCCTGTGGTGCTTTGGGAGGAGGAAGACCTTTAAGAGGTCAGGCTCAGTAGAAGGAAATTAGGTCGCTGTGAGCGTCCCTTGAAGGGACCCCAGTGCTGGCTTCTCTCTCTGTTTTCCCTGCCTGCCCTGTGTTCCTCCCTAGATGTGATTTCACGCCAAAGACGCCAAAGCAATAGGCAAACAGGCGCTGGACTAAAGTGTTTAAAACCACGACCCATGGTCTTTCGAAGATGATTTATCCCAGCATGTTTGTTCCAGTGATACAAGATGAACATAAAAATGGATTCTCTATTAAAATGACCACTAAAGGCACACCATCCTCACAAAGCCTAGGGAGCTGCGGAAGAGGAGGCGGGAAGGAGATGGGGGGAGTTATGAAGCGCAGTTTCCTCGACAGGACGTGGCACATACAACTACGAACACATATCCACCGTGGACACCTGCACATTTGAATGAGACTGGGCCCTAATACATTCCACTGTGAGCTGGGGCAGGGCTGTGAGGCCCAAGGCTGCCTGAGGAGCTCTCAGAGGTTGCTGGAGGAGGAAACCGAGCCAGAGTCCGCTGTAAGAACAGCAAGTGCTCTTCAGTGCTGAGCCACCTCTCCAGTCCTTCCTCCAAATATTTAAAAGCTACTGCTATGTAAATGACAGCAGTGGAATACACACAGTGCCCCTGAGGTTCTGGGGAAGGGAAATGGGCATGCTCTCTTCGTTTCTTCTCTCAGATGCCCATTCTCAGAGCCTTCACTGTGACCCAGAACTCCTGTGGATTTGTTGTTGGCCACAGTGTTGAAAAGCTACCATGATGTTCATTCTGTCTTGCTGCTTTAGAACTATATACTTTTTATTTTGTTTTGAGACAGGGCCTCTCTACATAGCCCTGGCTGTCCTGGAACACACTATGTAGACCAGGCTGGACTCCAAATCATAGAGATCCACCTACCGAGTGCTGGGACTTAAGGTGTGCATCACTACAGCCAACTACAACTGTTTCTTAAACAATTCGGGTTTTGCTCTTTTGGGTTTATTCATTAATGACGCTGGGAATTTCAGCCCTCAGCTCTGCTAGCCCGTTGTCTACTTGACATTTGAGCAGCACTGAAGTGAGTTTTCCATCTTATTGAAACATAATTCCAGGCTAACCCCACCAGCCACTACCAGCTTCCTGAGAGCTGAGTCTACTCTATGTTATACACGTGCAATGTCCTAGTTACACATGTATCCTGGTGCACTTTATGTTGCGCACCGGTTCTTTCATGGGTTTGGTTGTTGTGTCTTTCACAAGTCTCCGAAACCTTTGAAAGAACTGGGCTCATTCACTCAGGTAGCAGACCATTTCAGGAAGGAAGAAACATGCCATAGCGGAGCAGTGGGCGCTCAGCCTTGTTCTTCCTTTCATGCTCAAAATGTAATGAGAATCACAAAGTGCTTGCTATGCTCTTGAATACTGAACATTAGACGTGAAAACCACAAATTTTTTAAAGCATGCATTCATTTATGAAAAAGTAAAGTACAATATGAAAAGTGTCGGTTGCACATTAATGAATGTTTCTCATGGAAGTCAATCAACAAGACTATGAATTCAAGAATGGGAAAAAATTCTCATCACATGTCTACATATATTACTATGAAAAGTCAAATGTTCCATAACATCAGATGGAAGCATTTTTCACTTTTGCAAATTTCCCTAATATCTAAATAGAGATGCCAGCTGGATTCTCAGGTCTGGGTCTGAAGTCAGCGTGTTGTGACATGCTGTTTGGGCTAAAATGCATGAGACTGAACACAGCCTCACAAAAATGTGAGTTCGGAAATACAAGGACTATGCTAATAGCTTTCATGTAACTGTGGATATTTATTTCTGAGACCTTGACTAGTTAGTTACAACATGGACAATGGGGAGGTAGCAATGAGTCTCACTATAAGGGCTTCTTAGGGGCCCAGAGAGTATCAAATGGGCATCAGCTGATACATAGGGGGCTAGAACCAAGGAGGTAGCAAGGTTGAAGCTTGACTAGAGGGTGGCCTGTTGTCTCCATTGAGTATACTTTGTATCTTTCTCTTCTGAAATGTAATGTTCACCCAGCTACAGGCCCTTTGTGGCCAATGCAGAGGCACCAGCTGGCTTTAGATACAGTGCAATGTCACTTAAGGGGCATGAGACCTGCCTGCAGGCAGGCAGCTGCCCAGATCACCAGGCATGATTGCCAAGCAGGCAGCAACTCTGACTACAGGCTGGTGTAGCCAAGGAGGCAAGCAGCATTCTTCCTTCCTTTAGGCTAAACTAATCAGTTAGAGCCAGCTCCACTGAGTTCATCAATGCTGGAGAAAGGCAGAGGCTCCATGGGTGCCCAGCATGAGGAAGCCAGCTATCGACAGGAACATATGGAATGTTTTCAGGCTGGACTAAACCTATCTCATGTTTTACTTTAGCATCTCCTAGTTACAGACTTCTGAGATGGCCGATGGTTGACCGGCAGGAATGGCAATGGACGGAGTATTTCACCAAGGTTATCTTTACAAGCACACTGTCTCCTATGGGACGGTGGCCCAGGACCTTCCTGGTTGTTCTGCCAATCTTACGTGGTTTCAGTATGGGGAGACAGGCTCAGCACTTAGGAACATGGCTGCTCTTCTAGAGGACAGGTTTCCAGCACCCACACGGTAGCTCTCAACGGTCTGCAACTCCAGCTCTAAGGGATCCGATGCCCTTTTCTGTCTCCAAGGGTACTGCACACATGTAGTGCATACACATACTTGCAGGCAGAAGACCCACGCCACACAACAAACCAGCTTTTATTATACAGAGGGCACAACGCTAACTTTGAGTTTTTTACAGGTCTAGAAAGTTCCTTGAGGGACATATGTGTGTACATACCTACAGGAGCAAAGCTGAGAAGACACCTTACAGAGAGAACAAGGGCAAGATGCAACTGAGAGGTTCCTGCGGACTTTATGGTTGGATGGGCACAGATGACACCAAGATGACTGGGAGAATTCAGTGACACTGAGTCAAAGGGACATGGGAAACTGAGTTAAGGATAAAAACAGGTTGGTCAGTGTGTACCTAGGAAGACCATCCTCCTCCCCGTCCAGTCTGGGGCCTTGATCTCGACTTATGAAAAGTACCTTACACACTACTCATTTTGCATCATCAGCGACAAAGGCAAATGACAGGTTAGCATCACAAAATGCTGGTCTCACAGGTCTGGGCTAGCGGGTTCCATGAGCTGCCAAGGCAAAGGCTCCCTGCTCCGTCTTAATGGCTTTCCTCGAAAAGGCAAGGGTCTGGAACACACAGCACGTGAGACTCCCTGAGCGCTTGGCGGAGGTGTCTCCTAGGTATCACACTTTACCATGGGAAATAAAGGTGAACTAAGGAGCCAAAGCAAGCTTGTGAGGTATGCTGGTCTCAAAAACAATGGTCCCAGAGGGGCAGCACTATTAGGAGGTGTGGCCTTGTTGGACGAAGCGTGTCCCTGCGGAGGTGAGCGCTGAGGTCTTATATGCACAAGCCACATCCAGTGAGACAGTTAACTTCCTGTTGCCCGAGAGTCGAGATGTAGAAGTCTCAGTTCCTTCACTAGCATCATGTCTGTCTATACATTGCCATGCTTCCCGCCATGATGATAGTGGACTAAACCTCTGAAACTGTAAGTGATCCCCAATTAAATGTTGTCCTTTGTAAGAATTGCCGTGGTCATGGTGTCTCTTCACAACAAAAGAAACCCTAAGAAATGAGGCAAGTGCTTTCCTTCCTGGGCCAGCTCTCTACTTCTCCAAGTAAGATATTTTAAATAGTTCAAAAGGGTCAGATACTCCAATTTTAGAAACATAAACTTTTGCAGTCTATGTCTGCTTATATTGCAAGCTGGGGTGTTGTCTGGTAGTTGAGGATATGCTCAACCTGCACAGGTTTTAAATCCACTTGTTCTAACTGCACTCAATGCTCATGGCTTGAAGATATCATTCAGTCCTTTCATTAAAAAACATTGGTAAGTGGGGCTGGGGCCACAACTCGGTCTGTGTGGTATTTGCCTTGCAAGCATGAGGACCTGCATTCCATGCCCAGAACCCATGAGAAAAGCCCAGTGTGGTGAGGTCGCTTTCAATCCCAGTTTTAGGCAATTACAGACAGACAAGAAAGTGGCTCCATCTACTTGAGTGGCTCCAAACCAGTGAGATCTAACTTTAAGAGGTGGATAGTACCTCAGAATAAAACCTGAGGTTGTTCCGTGGCCACCTTGCGCACACACGCACAGGACACAGACATGCACACACCAGAAATGCTGGCATTGTGTAACGATTTCCTAACACAGCGTATGCTCACCAGCACAGACTGCATCCCAGACAACACTGATACTTTCTTGCCTGGAGTTAATATTCTTGTCTATTTATTTACCATGGCTCAAAGGCTGTCAAACTTAGTCTAGCATTGAGATTCCATCCTGACTGCCAACATCACTGGGTGGGGGGTGGGGGTGCCTCACTTTTGTTTCATCCGTGACTTTCTGGCAGTCATGAAATGGCACTGTACCCTGAATGGGCAGAGCCATAGGCCATTCGGAGAAACAAGAGTAGATTTTTTTTTTTTCGAGACAGGGTTTCTCTGTGGTTTTGGAGCCTGTCCTGGAACTAGCTCTTGTAGACCAGGCTGGTCTCGAACTCACAAAGATCCGCCTGCCTCTGCCTCCCGAGTGCTGGGATTAAAGGCATGTGACACCACCGCCCGGCTACAAGAGTAGATTCTTGTCAACAAGAGATCAGTGGCTCCATAACAGAATGCATAAAAAGCAGCTACACATTCCTGAGTTCAAGATACGCGAATACAGCAGGGAAGAAACCTTCATGTATTGTCCATCTCTTAAACTGATTTTCTTAAATTACACAATTATGCTTTGAAATTTTCACTAATACATACAAAATATATTGGTTGTATCTATAACCTACATTCATATTCCCTCTCTCTCTCTCTCTCTCTCTCTCTCTCTCTCTCTCTCCCCACCTCTCTCTCCTCAATATAATCCACTCCTCTCAGTCCAAACTGGGGCATGAACAACCCACCAATGGCAACATCCCCTAGAAAATGTGCTTCTCCCTCCCAGTCACCAACTGCCAACAGCTTTTTAGCTAGGGTGGCGCCACATGAGCCCCACCCGTCCATGCTGGGATTTTAACTGGCTTGGCCTTGCATACGTCCTGTACAGGTGACCACCGCCGGCAGGCTGTCTGTGCAGTGTCGCAGCTAAGAGACAGAGTTTCACACACTCTTCTCCATCCTCCAGCTAGTGCATTCTTTCTGCCCCACTTCCATGGTTTTCCCAGGATGTTCAGGCATGTGTGTGTGTGTGTGTGGGGGGGGTTGATATAGATGTCCCATCTATGGCTGAGTGTTCACGGTCACTTATTCTCAGGGCTGTGACCAGTTATGAGTCTCTGCATTAACTGTGGGAACAGGAAGGTGAAGGAAAATAAATTATGTGTATGTGTGGGTACTTAACCCAAACTAAGAATGTATGGAGAAGTTTCATGAAAACAGAGTTTGTACGCTTATTACAAATACACCCCCCCCCCCGAAGAAGTTTGAATGGAAATACCCTGTGTGGGCGCACAGTGATGTAAGCTGTGGTTTTTAAATTATGTGCATGGGCACGTGCACGCAAGTGCAGGGGCCTGCATGTTCAGATACCATCAGATCCTCTGAAGCTGGAGTTGTGTGTGTGTCAGGGTGCTCATGTGGACTCTGGGAACTGAACTTGGATCCTCTGTAAGAGCAGCAAAGGTTCTTAAGTATGAAGCCATCTTTCCTGTTTTAAGTATGAAGCCCCGTGAATTACTAAATGAAAATCTCAATGCTAGGCATGGGTTACCCCTCGACCAGTTACCAGTCAGGGATGCCCGAGAGGCACCTAAAACGACACAGGCTATCCTCACTGCTCGCAGTTGCCCACTGTAACTAGATGGTAAGACCCCGCTGCTGAAGACACCACACACTCTGGTTTCAGCACACAGAGAAATCAATCTTGACTATTTGGGAAACTCTCCCAGCTAGCTCAATTTCAAACTGCAGGAAGCTGTGCAAGCTGCTGGGTGAGAAAAGACAGCCATGGTCTCACCCAGGACTGGGCCCTGCAAGCTAGGCTGACCTGCCATGAAGAACGAGCCTGCTGGAGCAACAGTGGCGTGATGGGTGTGGGGGTAACCAAGTCTGTCTGCCGGGACCTGAGGCCTGCTCCACACGAGGGAACTTACGCCTAGCACCGTAAACCTAACGCAATCCCACAGATGGGGGAAATCCATGGATTCTGACCCCAGTGCGGAACCCGCTGCCAAACTGCCTTCTAATTATTTATGCTCCTGTCTGTGAATCTGTGCTGCTCTCAGCCCTGACACAGGTTTTGTTGGTGCTGTTGTTTGTTTTGCGATAGGTAGCGGTTAAATCTTATCTGCTTTCCCAGCAGCACCTGACACTGTCAAACCATTCATTCTTGGGGCTTCAGTTTGCTTCTGACCCCCCTGCTGTTTCTCCCATTCTTCTCCATTTCCTACCCCCTCCCCTCCCCTGACCTTGTATTTTGAGTGACCACTGCTAAGTCTTTGGTGATTTTCTTTCTTTCTAACTCCTTCACTCCCTGGGTGACCACATCACTGTTTCTTCACCTCCATGCAAATATCCAGCTACCTATTTGACACCTCATTACCCACTAGGTAAGTCAAGCTTGGTTTTCCAAAATCTATCCATGTCAACCCTTACTTCCCACCCTCACGGCAAAGCCCTGCTTCATATGTAGCCTTCCTAGCTCAAAAGAACAGCCGTATCCTTCCAGTGATCGAGGTCCCCAATCTGAGTCACCCTTCACTCTCTCTCTTACATCTACAGTTACTCCGTCAAAAGGAAGCCGAACACCGTTTCTCACTGAGCCGCTTCTTTCCTTTCGTGACAATCTAAGTTTCAAAAAAGGTGACTCTTTTTCCTTGTTGGTTCTATTCTGCTCACAGATGTATTACAAACGTGTAGAAAATGGTACCTAGAGAATATAGGACAAAATTTGATGAAGTTAACAAACCTGGGGCGATAACTCAGTGGGATAGGATTTTTCTTGTTTTGTAAGAACAGGGACCTGAGTATGCCTATCACTGGGGTCAGGGAGAGACTCTGTTCCAAGTGAATGAGGCAGAGAGTTACAGGACAAGGTATTCAGTGTCCTCCTCTGGACTCTGCATAAATTTTGGAGTGCACTCACCCATACACGCGGTGTGTGTGTGTATGTGTGTGTGTGTGTGTACTATAGAAATATCCCATACACACACAGACACACACATAAAACAGAGTGAATATTTGTAATTTTAGTGAGGAAGAAGGGTAAATTGTTATCAATTTTAGAACAGTCATGCAAAATCAACATGCATCTGGGTACCACCCCAGGCAGAAGTCCCTTCTGTGCAGGGCCCGGGCATGGTCACAATGAAGGCCAGTATGGAGAAGGCAAATAGGATTTTACACACAGAGACTGCATTTGTACCAAAGGGAGCCATCAGGGTCCACAAGCATCAGTCATCAAACAAACGCTTTCCTTTAGCAGTGAGGAGGAATGAATAGCACACCTTCTCGACCACATACACAGTCCATCTTTCTTCCATGGGAGGGAGTGACTCTGGCTAAGGTCTTACTACGAGGTATACATGACAACATATTCCTAGCAAAGTCCACCAGAGGAGGGTGTGACATTACAGTGATATAGAAATACAGTTTGTTAGAAGAGGAGTAAGTGCGTTACAAATTAGCACTGAGAGGGCCCAGGAGTTTGGTCATCCCGTTCATACCATCGTTTTAGGGGTGAGAAACCCGAGCCAAGAGAAACCAGATGCTTGATCAAGGACGATAGCTAGCAAGTGGAGAACCGGAACTTCTAGCTGAAGTTCTTGCTCGGAAGTTCTTTGATGAGGTCACAGGATGTGGACGAGGATTTAAAGAACCTATTGAGTTCTAAACAAAGAGTGTAAATAGAATTTCTCCTGGGCTCAGTCTGCTGTCACGTCCTTGGTTGGACTGTGAGCAATAAAAACCAGAGAGTGCTATTAACGTTTAAATGATTCTTACAGACATGTGGCCCTCAAAGCCATCCTGGGATGGAAGACTTTGACTCAAAGGAAGCTTAACGGTGAAGCTGACCTTGTGACCCGAGACAAACCTCTGTATTAATTGTCTCCTTGCATCTTTCATACATTCCTAAGTTTCCAGTGAGTGGATAGCTCAGTTATCTTATACGAAAAGTCTTCAGTTCGAATCTCCCATGATTCCAAGGGTAGTGATGGCAGGAAGTGAAAATCGCTCCTAGTTAGCAGTTTTGTCTTAACCAGAGAAAAGATCGCTTTCCTTTCCAGCCTTCTCCTTCTGTAAACGTGTACAACAAGCATGCACCAAGGCCTTGCCTTTGTATGATGCTTCTGGGATCTCTATGTAGCCACTGGCCTCTGGGGCTACTAAAAGTGTGTCATATATTTTGAGCAGGAGCTGCTGGGACAACTCCCTGTCACAAGCATGATTCACTTTCATTATGAATTGGCTTGCTGTGAATGAACTACGAGAGGGAATTATGCCTGGCCCTGTGCTAGGGGCTCGGGGAACAGAGGAGAACACGGCAGACGGTGTACCAGTTCCCACCCACACGTTCTTTCAGGGAAGGGGACCGTGATCAGGATTCCCACAAAGTTGGCAGTACAATGCTCTCCTTTCTAATCAGTATTGATTAGTGTTACTGGGTGTGCCAATGCTCTAAAGATTGATTTTATTTTAATCGAGATAAAATTTATATGTTGCTTATTCTGGAATCTTCTAGAAAACAGCAGGGTCTTAGAAATTATCATTGTACCATGTGGCAAGTTGAAATCACATGGATACACACACCCAATTAAGCAATTTGTAGTAAACAGCAAATTCTTCCAATATGTTACTCTTTTTTTCTTTTTTTAATTGATTTAATTGAGCTATACATTTTTCTCTGCTCTCCTCCCTTCCTCTCCCCTCCCCTTTAACCCTCTCCCATGATCCCCACACTCCCAATTTATTCAGGAGATTTTGTCTTTTTGTACTTCCCATGTACATTAGATGTATGTCTCTCTTAGGGTCCTCATTGTTGTCTAGGTTCTCTGGGATTGTGAATTGTAGGCTGTTTTTTCTTTGTTTTAGGTCTAAAAGCCACTTATGAATGAGTACATATGATATTTGTCTTTCTGGGTCTGGGTTACCTCATTCAAAATGATGTTTTCTAGATTCATCGATGTCATTTTTTTTTCTGCTGTGTAGTACTCTGTTGTGTAAACGTACCACATTTTCCTTATCCATTCTTTGATCGAGGGACATTTAGGTTGTTTCCAGGTTCTGGCTATGACAAACAACGCCGCTATGAACATAGTGAGCACATGTTCTTGTGGTATGATTGAACAATCTTTGGGTATATGCACAAAATATGTTACTCTTTTAAAAGCTTGATATCACAATAAATAAAACCAAAAGCATTAATACACAGTTGCATATTGGAAAAAGTGACTAACCAAAACCCATCTGGTATTAGAGAGAATGCATGAGAGGAGCAAAGGAGTCTGGGAATATGTATAATATGAAGCCGAGGATCAGCGAAGCCCGCTTGACGACCGCTGGAGAGGGTGCGCTAACAGAAATGTGTTCCTCCACCTCAGCTTGGCCCCAGGGAAAGGGCCAATGCAGCTGGGCTGAACATTATGACACAACAGACAGCTGGAAACTGAGCTTGGATTTCTGATTGTCCACATGCTGCTAGGGTTGGAAAAGAAGGCTCTCACTCCTTGGGGATTTTTGCTAAAACACTTCAGTGATGACACCAACCACTTAATGCTCACTCTGTACATTTCAAGTTCACCTCCATTCAGAGATCCCTAGTGAACTGAGACTAGGTGGCGTCTAACAGCCTCTTAAAGACGGATCATAGAGCAGCATGAGGGGTAGGCGGTCTTTTCCTGGTCTCTGGTTCTGAAGGTTCTCCTACCTGCAGGCTGTCTGCCACATGGCTGGTGCTGGGTATTCGTTTGCTTGTCTGAGATAGGTCTCAAGTAGCTTTGACCCCCCCCAAGTGGCCAAGGGTGACCTGAACCTCTTATTTCTTTCTGTACCTCCCTAGTGCTGGGGTTACAGGTGTGTTCGGCGTACCCTCTTTATACGGTGCTGGGGACCGAATCCAGGGCTGCATGCATGATACTCTACCACTGAGCTAAATCCCCACCCTCAGCCCTTCTTTAATTTCTAAATGTTTCAGACCATCTGCATGCTGCCCAGACTGGTCTTGAACTCGCTCTGTACTCAGGTAGGGTATAGCCTGATCATCATCCTGTCTCAGCCTACCAAGTCTCTGAGGTTTCAGGCGTCCCTCACCATTCCTGGTACACTGCCACTTTCCCAGAAAAGCTGTATACTATTTAGAAAGGAGTTATTTGCCAGTTGCTATTATTAGTAAAAATCTTGGATTAGAACTAAATGAGGCTTTCCTTAAAAAACCCATTTCAGAACTGTCTATGGCCTTGCCAGATGTATTTTTAAAAGTCGTTGAAAGATCTAGAAAGCAAGATTCATAAGGCCAGTGACATATCAGCCTGCCTGCTGGCATCTACAGCTGGTTTCTGATCTGCATTTCATCATCTGGATGAAAAGTGTGTTTGGAAGGAACAGAGCTGGCTTAAGGTTTGTCCCCTTGGACTAGCATGGGAAGCATGTCCGTGTGTGAGGTATGTCTGTACCACCAGCAGTTCCGGGCAGAGGAGAAGATGGGAACTCAAGGATAGTTCTAAGTCAGCCTGGGCTACATGAGACCCTGTCTCAATACAATAACAGAGTTGTTAAATTGAAAGGCTTAAAATATCAATCAGAGGGGAGGGGTGGTGGTGCACGCCTTTAATTCCAGCATTTAGGAAACAGAGGCAGGCAGATCTCTAAGATCAAATCCAGCCTTGTCTATGTAGTGAGTTCGAGGCCAGCCAGGACTACGGTGGGACCCCGCCTCACAAATAAATAAATAGATAGATAGATAGATAGATAGATAGATAGATAGATAGATAGATAGATAGATAAATAGATAGATAGATAGTTGGAAAATCTGAGAAGTTTGGTTAAAAGCAAAAATTTCATAGAAAAAAAAGTAGGACATAAACAAGAAGAAAAAAGTTACTTTTAAAAGTCAAACACTCCAGAGATGAGAGCCCTTTGGAGCTCTGAAGAGGAACTGGGGAATTTAACAGATGATTTTCTGGGTGGTGGAAAACAGGCGCAGAGCCAAGAGAAAGGGCAGTTGATGGAATAACTGGAGATGTTTGTTTGTCTGTCTCCTCCATCCAGATGACCCACCCTCAACAGTGAACACAGATCACTGCTCCCTGGGCCTGAAAATGGTTCCATAGACATAAAAGTTACTGCAGGATAAATAGTGCCCCCTGCATGGAGCCATGGGGAGGGTGAAAAGATAGGTTGGCTCATTTGTATTCAAGGCATTGGATACAAGCAAGGCCACCCTCGGGATTCCTGTGAGTATGTGGGACTGGGGATGGGGAGGAGAAAATCAGGGCTTCTTTAGCTTCATCTCTCCCGGCCCCTAGGAGGTGCAGGGGCTCAGATTATCATGGAATCTTGGAATGAGATCCATCTCAAGGGTAGTGACTGACACCCTCTTTGTCCCTGACACTGACCCTGACAGTAGACCTGGCAGCTTTATGAAACATCTGTGGCATCCTGAGCCGCGAATGCAGAGAAGGGAGTGAGTGAGGAAGATGGTCTGTCCCAGGAACCTTGCACTAGGATGCAGAGACGTACTGATTGTTCTGAGAGTCACGATAGGCTGGGCACATGCGGGATGCTTCATATATGCAGAGCTGCCTGGACACCGGGGTTGAGATGCTTTCCTCGGGGTTTAACATGGCTCTCAGTGAGGCACTATGAATTTTTGTTTCTGTTGAGTAAGATAAAATTGACATTGTCTATCCCCGCGATAAGGACAGCGCTGGGCTGCTTCAAGTGCCCCAGAGGAGTAGGGCATAAATGACAGATTCTGACCAAATTGATAAAACGTCACTGAGACTCAGTCACGAAAGCCAAGCAACCAGCAGAAGCCAGCTCCATCTTCCAGCTGCCAGTTAAATGAGGCAGACTGTCCTCCAGATGTGCTGACAGACACTGACCTATGCTGGGACATCCTCCACCTGATGCCTCAGTTGTGCATGCTGGGTACTGAGTTCCTAACAGTCTCCTTCATCTTAGGAATCAGTCAGCCCTTTCCTGAGTGCCAGTGGCAATGGGGGGGGGCGCTCCTCACTCAGTCTGTCCACAACTATCTGGGAACCCACTTCCCAACTGCACACACGTGTCTACTGCCTATTCTCTGGGCAGAGGATGATTCCTTAGATCTGTTTAGAAGCTTTTTTTGAGCTGGGCGGTGGTGGCGCACGCCTTTAATCCCAGAACTCGGGAGGCAGAAGCAGGCAGATCTCTGTGAATTCGAGGCCAGCCTGGTCTACAAGAGCTAGTTCCAGGACAGGCTCCAAAACTACAGAGAAACCCTGTCTCAAAAAACCAAAATAAACAAACAAACAAAAAAAAACCACCAAAAAAAATTTTTTTTTGGTTTGGTTTTCAAGACAGGGTTTCATTGTATTGTGTAGCCTGGCTGTCCTGGAACTCCCAAGTGCTGGTATTAAAGGCATATGCCACCACTGCTTGGAACGAACAATTTTAATTGGATTACAATACTCAGGGGCTTTAGGTCCTCAGATCTTTGGGTTTCGGTGATATTTGGGCTTGAGTCCAAGACCTTGGGGACATTAGACAAGTGCCTGACCACTGGACTACACTGCCAGCCTTGCATAAACCATTTTACGGCACAGCAAACCTCTGAGCCTTCTCCCGCTAGTTACTGAGACATGTAAATCACTGTAAATAGCTATCTTGACATGCTACAGAAGGTATGAACAAATTCTTCCTGTTGGACTTGTTGGTCTTGTTACATAACTTCTCCAGCTTTCCCATCCTCTCTGCCATTTTCAGTCTCCAGAGACCGTGACTTAGCTCCCTCCTCCTATGAGACTGAGATCGGCCTGCTAGGACTCCTTTCTGTGCACGGTTAATTTCTCTTTATTAGGATGTTCTGCAAGTTTATCCATGTTGCCATTTTACTGTGGTTTTTTTTTTTCTTTTCTCCTTTTCTTCCTCATTTCCTTTTCCAGCATTTTAAAACTACTAACCACCCATTGTCGAGAATCAGATGTTAGGGCGAAAGTGTGAGCAGCATACACCCTTGAAGGAGGCTTGAGAGAGGACCCCTTCGTCTCCTTCTCTGCTCTTTATGCTAACTTTAACCCGAAGGCTTTCTCTGAGCTGAGAGAGCTCTTGGGAGATGTATGGTAACCAGTGTTTCACTTCTTCCAGAGAGGACAAGATCTGAAGTCCTGCAAGCCAGGTGTGGTGACGGGCACCTGTAACCCTAACACTGGACAGGTGGAGGGAAGGAGATTGGGCATGCAAGTCCAGTCATGAGTTAGCACAACCTGAGCTACACACGATTGTCTCAAAACCAAAAGTCTAACAAGACAAACCATAAAACCAATTAAATATGCAATTGCCTGGGAATAAAGGCGTGGAAATAAATGTGTCCAGCCTTCACGACTGGGATTTGTTTTATAACTGGAAACTGGAATAGATTCAGAGAGATGTTTAAGAATTTCTTACCAAAATAAACTCTGCTTAGGTGATTTTGTTTTTGAGGTAGTGTCTAAGTAGCCAAGGCTGGACTCTAGCTAGCTATACAGTCAAGGGTGACCTTGAACTTCTGACCTTCCTGTGCCCACCACCAGAGTACTGACACTTCAGGTGCACGGGCTGCATCCAGTTTACGCAGGGCTGGGGACTGATCTAAGCGCTTGTCCACCTGAGGCTGCACTCTCTCAGCTGAGCTTGTCACCTGAGGCTGCACTCAGCTGAGTTTTCTCGGGAAAACTCCTGCAACTGGCTATCCAAATCCTGAGAACTAGACAGACGTGGAGGAGAGATGCCCCGATATGCTTCTGAATATTCAATACTTCTTTCCATCGTTACTTAAACTTGCATTTTTCTGATGAGAAGGTCTTTCTTCTAGTTAGCAATGAGATGTGTACTCCCCTCCAATATTTAACCACTATACGAACAGGGACCCACCTGATGGCCGCGGGAAGGGAAGCAGAAGGGAAGGAGGTGAAGGAATTGAACTAGAACAAAACAACGCCTGTGAGTGAAGGGAGTCAGCACGAGGTGCAGCAGCAGCCCACAGGCCTCAACTTCAAAGAGAAAATGAAGTCATTTTGGTTGCCCCGGTAACACCAAGATAAAATGTGGAAATGAAAATGAAGGCTATAACGTTAACAAAATCTTCCTCAGCAGGAAGGTCTCTGACATGCGGAATGAGGTTTACCATAGCAACATGCAAAAACCCCACATAAACCGATCAAACAGAGAATTCCCAAGGGGGAGAAGCCTGGCAATGAAGACCAGACGGATCCACTGCCAATTCCGTCCCTCACAAGGGCTTGCTGGGATCAAGGGAAACTTCCTTTAAAACCTTAACCAGTTTTAAATGCGAAGTGTTGTTTCTACCAACTCCTGTTTCTTCAAATCTGCACTCTTTCTAAAGCACTGGTTTATTCGGCGGGGGGAAAACCTAAGTAAACAAACATAAAGGCCAGAACCCCAGTGATGGTTTCAATAAGAAATGTCCTGCATGGTCTCGGTATCTGAACACTTGATCTCCTGTTAGTGGCGTTGTGTGGGAAGGTTCAGGAGGTGTAGCCTTTCAGGAGGAAGTATGTCACCAGGGCTGGGCACCCTGCTTGCAGTTTGCTTTCTCTATGGCCACATTACCCACCATCCATAACACGTCCCTTCAAAATCCTTTTCCCCCTAAGTTGCCTTGGCCGTGGTATCTTACCCCAGCAACAGAAAGATACCGCCACCATCGCCCGGCTGGGTTATATTTTCTATGTCTCATCCATACCAAGGTCCTCAGCTACTAAGGCAGTAGGGAGACCTCCCTGGCAATCAGTTGTAGTGGGAATTCTAATTGATTTAATAATAAAAACCTGGAGTCAGATATTTGGGCGTGAAAGCAAAAGATCAGAGAAGCCGAGCAGCCACACTAGAGTTCTTACCTCTACGAATCCTCAGACTGAATGCCGAGAGCTACTGTCTTCTCCAGTTTATATTCTCTGCCCAGCCATATCCCTTCCTGTCTCCACCTCTAGTGCGTGACTCCCAAGTACTGGGGTTAATGGTGTGAGCACCGCTGCCTGGTTCTGCTTCTCTATTAGACAGGATCAATTTCGTGTAAATCAGGGTGGCCTTGAACTCTGCTTCCTGAGTGCTGGGATTAAAGGTGTGTGTCACCTCTGCCTGGCCTCTATGGCTAACTGGTGGATCATTCACACTCTGATCTTCAGGCAAGCTTTATTTGTTAAAGCACAAACAAAATATCACCACAGTTCGTGTAGTTCCGCAGTATTACTATAGTTATTAACTTTCCTTTTGGTTCTGGCAAAAGAACTCAGGGACTTGGACATGCAGAGAACTTACTCTGACAGAGCAATGCTCTCAGCTCCACTGAGTCAGGTGAGACTATAGAATTACAGTGGCTCGGCAGGATGGCCCTCGTGTGGAAGTACCTGGGTCAGAATCCTGACTCTGCCACGTGTGAACCGGGTGAGTAGACCAATAATCCTTTGCTTCTTCACCCTCACAAGGCTGACTGGAACAGTTCTTTTCCTCTGTAAGAGTTAGGAAGTGTGTGAGGGACGATTACGGTAAGCACTAATTGCAGCGAGGCAGGTACTTAACGCTCAATTATTTGGCAGCAGAGGCAACGATTACATTTGGCAGGTATGCTAGAGAGTTCACAACTGAAAAACTTGTATGTCGTTTAAGTAAGAAAACTTCAGAATAAGACCTACCTTCTCAGCAAGAAAAACTACCTATATATACAGTGTAATTTTCGCTAACCACAGTTGTAAAATTCGCAACAGGTTCCAAAATGTGTGTATCTTTCTACTTGAAATGTTATATCTATTTGTGGTGGTTTTAATGAGAATGGCTCCCATAGGCTCCTATGTCTGAAGCTTGATCCCCAGTTGGTGAAAGTGTTTGGAAAGGGTTAGGCTGTGTAGCTTTGTTGTAAGGGGTGTCATGGGGGTGGCCTTTGAGGCTTCAGAAGACAGCCATTCCCACCATGCCTCTTCTTCCTGTGAGCTCGCAACTGTATCTCCAGCATATTGTCCCTGGACTTCCCTTCTGAAACTGTAACCACCAAATACACTGGCTTCTGTCAGTTGCCTTGGTCACGGTGTCCTACCACAGCAACAGAAAAGGAACTAAGACACTGAGATCAGTAGCCGCCACTTATCCTTTCTGCTCGAAACCCTCTGATTAGTGTAGCTGTGCCAAGCAGGTGGAGAACATAGCATGTCACTGTGTGATTGACCTGTTTCTCTTAACATGACATTTTCAGGGCTTATCGGGGCCATCACATACTGAAGAACTAACTTTTGGAAGCTGAAAAGCAGCCCGTTGCTGGTGGACACTTTTTTTTTCTAGAGAGAGCTCACAGGGCCCCACCCTTCCCTGAGGATCTAACTGTATCTGGAGGAGAGAAAGACATTTTCTTCAATGGTATAACCAGTAAGCTGTCCCTGCTCCCGTAAATTCCTTTTCTCTTAGCCCCATAAGCAGCCTCAATTAAACTAACAAGTTCACACACACACACACACACGATATATTCATCTCTTGATAGGTTATTTCCATATTGTGGCTATTGTAAGAAAGGTTAGTATTAATATAAAGAGGTTATCTAAGAATAAATACAAACAAAACCCTTCGAATAAAATTTCTCGTTTTTGTTAAACAAGAAAGGCAGATCTGACAACTGATAATGTGCCAGGCACGAACACAGTATCTGCCAAGCATTGTCTTTTTTACTCTACGTTAAGTCTGTCAGAGAGCACTGGCTTGCTCTACAGAAGATGAAACCTACACACAAGTTAGTTTCCCCAACGTTAGAAAAGTCTGTGAACGGCAGAGCAAAACCCCCAACTCCAATCTGTTGGAGTCCAACATCCAAGCTCATCACACGTCACAAGTAGAATTGTTTCATTCGGGAAGCGAGCTCTCTCAGGATTGTATTCGTGGTAATCATGTTTGTGAGCTGAACACAATGCCCTTGGCTCTGTACTCAGAGAGATGCTATCTAAGGGAAGAGCTTGGTGGAGGTTCTGAGGACCCAGCTTCTGTCCACACAGCCACTAGTATGGAACCGACCTGTCAGTCACTGGGAGCTAGAAAAGCGGAGATTTACAGACAGTGCTACAGGACCACTTCCATTAATACATTACACTCAGTTACACCGCCTCTGTTTGAAGCTAAACCCTTGGGTGGAGAATGTGGTTCCCAGACACAGTCTCCTAAGAGGGGGATCTGGATGTGACTTCCAGGAACTCGGTGTGGCAAAACAGCAAGAACCTTCCGTACAGAGAATTGAATACTGGGAAACTTACACCAAGTTAAAATAGAAAGACACCAACTACTTACTTCCCCTTCATTGTTCTTGTGCAAATTAATTTGCTTTGGCTACTTGTTAACCATCTCTCGCCCCAGGAAAATTACCAGGATCTTGCTTCCTTCATGTTTCAGCTAAGTTTCTGCTTTATTGCAGATACGCTCACAAAAAAATGGTTGGTTTTTGAAGACTAGTTTGAAGGTTCAATCTTAAAACAAAATATAATGACTATTTTGGCCCCTTTCTGCTCTTCTTAAAATATTTCGAAAGGCAGGAAACACTTTAGGTATATTTTATGTATAATATTCCATGAGTACTGAAAACCTCTTTCTAATGCATGGCCTCCATCCTGCCCTTAGTAATGGTGGAAATGCCATAGCAACGCACAGAGCCGACCTCTCTGCGGGGGACACATGTAGGAGTCCCAGGCTCACACACCCTTGGCTTTGGCTTCCATTATTTTATTAAACATTTATTTCCCTGCAGGCGCCTCTATCATTGCTCAGATTTCTATCTGAACTCAATTTTTAGATCTAGGTGCTCCAAGTTTCCCTCTTAAATTTGTCCCAATATATAGAACCCGGGCTCTAGTTGAAGGGTTTGACACGGTGTTTGGCAAAGTCAAGACAAGTCCAAGGTTTTTACTCATTTTTGTAAAATTGAAGGGAATAAAGAAGCCTTAGTCTACAGGAAGAGCTCGTCAGCAGAGGAGCACATGGGGACTTGGTTAAGGCAATGTAAGTTAGGTGTCCAAGTGGAGGGGCTTCGTAAACAGTTGGATACACCAGACCAGAGTCCAAAAGTCTTGGCTAGCAGAACAAACTCAGGAGTGATTAGGACATATGAACTGTTACCAGGGGACAGGATAAAACCACTTAGGGCATACACAGACAGGAAAGCTGTCTAAGGACTTCCTGAAACAAAGAACATTTTGCTCCAGATATGGGCACGAATATTTTCTCTAACTTCCTTCTTGCCTTTGCATGAATGCCACTTTTGGAGATTTTTTTTTAGCTGGCCCTCTTGAAAATATGAACGCTAGAGGCTGGAAGATGGCTCACGCTATACAAGCATGAGGACCTAAGTTTCAATCCCGAGCAACCACGTGAAAGCCAGGCATAGCTGTACACTCTGACAACTCCAGCCTGGGGAGCTGGGAAACAGAAAGACGCTCTGGGGTTTGTGGGCCAGCCAGGGTCGCAGCCTCGGTGAGCTCCATGTTCAGTGAGAGACCCTTTCTCAAAGAAGAAAGAACAGCCGAGAAAAACACCCAACATCAACCTGTGGTTTCTACGTGCACATGCATGCATACTTCTACATACATATGTACAAACCATAAAAACATATGCCACACATGTGTGCACATTGCATACACACACACTAGTGCTGACCCTTGGACAGCAGCACGTGATTCCGACCCTCCAAACCCTCCCATCATCACGCTCACTTCACAGCATGATCGTCCCCACCCGTGTTGTGTGTTTGGTCTGTCTCCTCTATGCGAGGTAAACTCCTTAGGGATCAGGGGCCTCCTTCCTTCTAATGCCCAGCACGGCCTCTGGCACATCCACGCCCTAGGCAGACAACCACTGAGAAAGAATGAGTGAAAACCAGTGTACACACGACTGGAAATTCTCTCGGTGGTCAGAAATGCAGAGCAGAAGAGCTGCAGAGAAGGTCAGTCCTCAGCACCTCGCTGCTCTTGCAGAGCCCCCCCCCCCCCCAGTCTCACAACCACCTGCATGAAAGTCCAGATCCAGAGGATGTGATGTCCTCTCTGGACACCAGGCAGTCAAACATAAAATGCAAACAAATAATCTCCACAAAACACGCATACAAGAAACATTCATTTGACTCCAGAATTTAGTTAGGTGGACTTGGTTTTGAGAAGAGAACCATGAGCTCCTCCGCACTGATCAGCGTTTCTCAGGACACTGCGCTTTGCCAAGGCGTTGAACGGCAGCGCAGGTGTGTAAGAGGCCATCAAGATGTGTGCGTGTGGGTGGAAATCTAAAAACACAAAACCTTTTGTCTTCTTCAAGGAGCCGGGGGGCGGGGGAGGAAGGGGAGGGGTAAGGCAAGAGGCGCTCTTGGACTGGGTTATCCTAGGCCACAAATTCCTAAAGATACATGGCCAGCAATGAACAGGGACAGAGAAACAGCAGAGTGTGACAACTTCATGGGGGTGACACAGGAGCAGGCTCACACTGATGATGCTCTTTCAAGAGACAGGTGACATAAAGGTAACTACTTATGTAACTAGCAATGGGTGGGTTCCTCACCAGAGTGTGGAAGGCTGCTCTCTTAAAGAAGAATGTGAGAAAATTGTGTGTGTGTGTGTGTGTGTGTGTGTGTGTGTGTGTGTATGCACTAACCATTTACATACTACCTTCGCCATCTCCACCTTTGGTAATACATTCCACAGAAGCCCTGAACCCCTGGTCTACACCCTGAGTCTCTGTTTCTGACCAATCTCCACTCATAACGGTGTGACTGGATGACGGCAGGAGCCCCTTAATCGATTTCCCTGATTCTACTATAGATTGCTCTCCCCTGAGCAGCTGGAAGGAAACTTTCTGAGTCAGGGTTTCTATTGCTGTGAAGAGATACCGTGACCACGGCAACTCTTACAAGGGAAACATTTAACTAAGGAAGCAGCTTACAGTTCAGAGGTTCAGTCCATTATGATCATGGTGGGACATGGCAGTGTGCAGGCCGACATGGAGCTGGAGAGGTAGCTGAAAGTTCTCCATCTTGCAGGCAACAGGAAGTGGTCTGTCTCATTGGGTGTGGCTTGGGCATATATGAGACCTCAAAGCCTGCCTACCCAGCGACACACTTCTTCCAACAAGACCACATCCACTTCAGCACAGCCACACCTAATAATGCCACGCCCTTTAGGGACCATTTTCTTTCAAACCACCATACTCTTAAAATACCAGGTTTTTCCTGTGAGCCAAACCCTCCGACAACTCTCCATCTCACTCAGGAGAAAGGTCAAAAGCTGCACAAAAATCCTACAGTCCTGTCTTCTGCTAGCGACCTCTGGCCTGCTCATTTTATCTGCTCTAGCCATGCCGGCCTTTCTAGATGTCCCTAAACATTCCACACCCGTCCCTGTCTCGGGACCTTTGTCCCTGACACACCCCTGTCCGGCATTCCTCTCTCTGGAGTCTGTAATGTTCTGCCTCTCACCTTCTTCAGTGCTTATGGAATCTGACCCAGATCTCAACCACCTTTTAGGCCCCTCTGTCAGCACCATGGTGGTGTCTGCCATCACTACCTCTTGTTTGGACAATAACACTGCAAAGCTGATTTAACACTAAACCTCACAGTCCACCTTTCCTCTCCCCTTCCACAACAGTTATCAAAGCTGAATGCATGTGTGTGTGTGTCTGTGTGTGTGTGTGTGTCTGTGTGTGTGTGTGTGAATATATGTTTCCTTTTCTGTCCTCTCTAACTTGAATTCCCACTAAATCAGAGATTTTTTTTAAATGCTTAATTTGGAAGTTATTTTTGCGCCAAGCATTCAGAACAGCCTCTACCTGAGTCACACGTTAATCAAACAGTTCAAGAAGCAGAAATAGCGTGTAGAAATGCCACGGAAGAGAAAGCAAGTAAGGGGATACGGATGGCTAACAGACACATCAAAGGCCTATTAGTGCATATGTACACTCCAGCGCATGCAAATACAAAGCTTTGGAGCGGTGCATGGCACCAGGATCCCATCTGTCAAAGGAGAAATTTAGGAAGGACTGGTGGTTAAGCGGCATGCATGACAGATTCTAGAACAAAACTCAGAGACTGTTAGAGGAAAAGTCAGAAAAACACTGCAAGGGCCTCTCAATCGGACTCCAGGTAAACGGGACCTCATCAAACTAAAAGAAACAGTCACCTGAAGAAGTCTATAGAATGAGAGAAAATCTCTGCTTATACATCTGACAGATTAGTATCTAGAATATACAAAGAACACAAAAAAGCTAAACAAGAAATCAAACAACCAGACCAATAAAATGGACTAATGAAATGAATGATCAGTTTCCAAAAGACAGAACGAACAATAAACCTATGGAAAAAGCTCAGTTACTCGGCATCAGAACTGCAGGTCAATACTATAGTGAGAATACACCCTGTCCCAGTTAGAACGGCAGCCAGGCGCGGTAGTCCTGCCTTTAATCCTAGCACTCAGGAGGTTGAGAGCAGACAAGAGTACATTCCAGGACCAAGTACAAATGCTTTTTGAGTTTGAGCCAGGCCAGCCAGGGCTACATAATGAAACACTTTCTCAAGACAAACAATAAAAAGGAATCTACCAAAAGCCTATGGGTTGGCTATCCCATGATAACATGAAAGACGGGTGCTGTATAGAAAAGGCTTCTGGTGCCCTGCTAGGGAGTTCGGATCCTTTGGGAGTCACTTCTGAAACACGAACAGTGTTTTATGATTGAGTACATCTGTGTAAGTGTGTGCTGGGCACTGCCCCGTGGAGAACCTATTGCTAATCCTAGCTGCGCTAGCATTTGAAGGATTTACTACAAAATCCTGGGGGAAATAAAACCCAAGCAGGTGTGGGGATCCCTCAACTTTGGCCACAGCAGGGCCATTCAGAAAGCCTTTAAGACCTCATTTCCTGAACGAGTCAAGACTAGAGCCCCAAGTGTGGGACCCAGGCATGAGGTATTTTTATGCAATCCTAGATTAGGACCTGTTTTCCTAGAAACATCTTAAAAAGTAAAGAAACACATCCGATAAGGTCTGGAGACAGATAGCCAGAGCTACAGCTGCCCTCACAAAGGTAGTTTTCTTGCTTTAGTACTCGTGATTGATCGATTGCTAGGGAACTGAAGAAGTCCTTGAACATGCTAAACACATGCTATACCTCAGAGTTACAGCCTTAGTCCCTGTATTTTATTCATTTATTTTGAGACAGGTCTCACTGTGTAGCTCTGGCTGGTCTGGAACTTGCCAGGTAAACCAGGTTGGCCTTGAACAAAAGACCCCTTACCTTAGCCTTCCAAGTGCTGGGATTAAAGGCAAATGCCACTATGCCTGGCCAGTCCTTGTGTTTTAATATCCTGTCTTTAGCTCATATTTTCCTTCACACTACATCAGGATGGACAGACTCCCCCATGCACTCGGCCTTGGGGAAAAGCAGGCTGCCTAAGTAATAACTGAAGGGAGCTTGGGCCAGAGCTTGGGCCATAACCCTCCTTTGAAAGTCCACGGTTGAGTGTTTCCGCATACAACCCAAGACCAAGACTTTCCTACCTGCTCTGGTCTCTCCTTCAGTGCTTGGGTTTTTTATATCTGCATCTACCTCTCCTCCCACACTGTGAATACTAAGGGCAAAGACTGAGTGCTCACTCGGGTACTCCTGCTAGTTGTCTGGGAATAACGGTTTATATGACAGAACTGTATGTGTGCACCCATGGTTTGGCCTTCTCAAATACCTTCTGAATGTGGACAGTGCTCTGAACATAAAAGCTGTAGTACTGATGGGATCTCTGTTTGCTTGATAATTGGAAACTAACAATACTGGTCTTAACAAAGCTCCCTCTATGCATAACGGAGAACTCTGGGACACAAACTATGGCTTCCAGTGCACCAGGAAGGAGCAGGCATTTCATGTGGGCTCCATGTTTAACTCCTCACTATCCCAAGGCTCGAGGTCCTACAAGCCTATGTGTTTGGGAGAAATGAAGATTTTAGAGAGTTACCCATTTTGCCTGGATGTGACAGCTAAGTAGGGTCCTGAACGTCACCCAGGGAGCCTGTTTATGGTACCGTGAATGTTATACTCTAAAGATAACACTGTTTTTCTTCCTGATCTCTGGAAGGAATTCATCAATCAAGAAAGGATGTTCTTTCTTCTCCCACTTGTTAATTCTGCCCCACTTCAAAAGGGATGCTAAATGAACATTTATTAATTGTACCAAATGAGTTTCACTGTGACATTTTCATATAAGCACAGAGCATAATTTCATCCTATTCACCCCTCATGGTCTTCTATTAGCTCATTGGGTGCTGTCTACTAAGATGGATGCTGTAGCTACCTTGCATTTCCTAGGAGCTGACAATGTCAGAGATACTTTGTTTCCTCTCTCACTGGTTTCTCAATCTTGTAGCTCTCTAGCCTCTTGGGTGGTTAATAACATCACAGAATGTAAAGGTAGACTCCACTCCACTCAGCAAGTCCATTCTGTGAGCAGACAGCCCATATGCATATTTATATTAAATATTTGTCATAACATGTAACACAAGAAGTAGCGGCACACAGGTTTAGTTTTCAAATCAACTGTTTCATTTTAGGGGAAAAATGAGGATTTCCTCAGTGTTGCCCGTGGATGAGCTCAATATTAAACTGGATGGCACTTGGAAGAATCTTTCTTAGAATAAGGACATGGATGTATGTTTTTAAGTCACGGTGACCCTGCCACCCTTGCCGCTCCTAAATAAAATGCCACAGAGATTGGCATGTTGAAAAAAGCAGAAAGACTATTTGAAAATTTTCTCAAGACAAAGAACTCACCGGTTCTTTTCAGATGACATTCTAAAAACAAAACATATTTTAAAACAGGCTCCCTTCCAGGTTTCCAAGCAAACACACCCAAATAGATTAATTAATATATCAGAGCCGTAGATACTGTACTTAATCTTGCTTATGATGCCACACAAGCGACTCTGATTCAGTGAGAATGTCAACAGGAAGAGGTCTGGCGGAAACAAAACCTCAGAGCGAACGAATCCCGAGACTCAAAACAAGTCCCTTACCAGAAATGCTGGTTAAGCCAAACGACAGGGCAGCCAAGGCCATCAAGGAAAACCTGTGTTCTCAGGCTTCACGCTCTCCTCATATAAGGTGTCTATTATAGTTCTGCCTGGACGCGGGGTTTTTATGGAAGCATGGTATATTTCAATTAAAAACCTCTCGCTGAGGGAATGTAAAGACAACCACGGGTATACACTACATTCCTGAGGGGCCGGCCCTAAAGAGATACTTGCTCCTTGGCACCACGGACATACCTTATTGCCTCCCCCAAAATACTGTTTTGACTTATAAAATATTCTTGAGGGCGTGTCTCAGCTAGTAGAGTGCTTGCTTAGCAAGTAGGAAACTCTGGGATCCAGACCAGCACTTCCTAAACTGGGTGTGGTTCACCCAAACCTGTAATCCCAGAGTGTGGGAAGGTGGAGGTAGGAAGATCATGAATTCAAGGTCATCCTTAGCTATGCCCTGTGTTCGAGGCCGGGCTGGAATACTCAAAAGAACAACTCACTACCACCAAAACCCAAAAAGCTAATAATGGCTTACAATATTACAATATACATTAATAGGCATTGCTCCATTTAGGTCTAATTTTCTTCTCTGATATTAAAATGGAAACCCATCAGCAAATTTTGAAGAAGCAAACTATGATCATATAAGTACCTTCCCAGACACAATGGCGGTTGATTACTGAAGATACACCTTAAAAGACGTGACAGGCTTTCGGGTACCAAACAACATTGAATCCAGAGGCTCAAAGGCAATGTGTGAAAATTCTGCTCTCTCTGAACTAAGTAAGTACAGTTGTTTTGTACATGAAGCCTTGTAAGAAGCCCTTCATTTAGAACAATCTATGTCAACAGTGAAACTGATAGAAAATATACTCCTGGTATTACCTTATATGTATATGTTACTCCACTGAGCATCCGCAGTTCCAGAATTCTAAGTTTAGTCATAAGCAGCCACATTCATCTAAAGAAATAAAAACAAATGTACGTCATCTCTACTCCATTTTGCTCAACACGCTCTGTTCTGTATAGTAGTTACAATGTAAGCCTTATTCAGGAAGATCTAGGCTTGCAGTAGGGCTTTAATGGGTAGTTTTCAACCTCTTCAAATTATGCGCCACTAGGAAAAAAAAGTGTTGGCAATAAATGTAACAAGTGTCTTTAAATGTAACAGTTACCAATATTGACTTAAGAAAATCAAAGCCTCTATCTTAGAATCTTCTGGAACACTTACTGTTTGTGCCCCTTTACCAGCTGCTCACGGAAAGTACCTGTAAGAACAGCCAATTGGTGGGGTCTTCTTTCAAACATTTACACTGTGGAATTTCCCTCTGCCTCAAGTTGAGTCAAAGTGTTCAAATTATCCACCTCTAATCCATATGTGCCAGTCAAACCCCATGAACATCAGTCTGCCTCCATCCAGAGGCAGCAAATGAGCAGTCTGGGGTCTCTAGTTTCTGTGCCTCCTGGTGCTTACTCAGCATGGGGTATCTCTGGAACATGCAAGGCCCAAAGTTTCCAAGAAGCTTCCGTAGCCCAAACCAACAATAATATCAACTGAAGAGTTCCTTAGGAATGAGGGTCCATGCGTAGAGAACACATTGCCGCCATTTCCCTAAAAGGCCATGCTGTTAAACTGCCTCCTAAATATGTTACGTCTATCCCCATAAAGTAACTCATGCGCCCCCTTCTACAGAGGGTGACAGCTAAGGCAGATTGTCTGGGCAAAGTGCTGTGGATTAGAGACGGATGAGTGTTCCTAATAGGACATCTACAGTACTGCCCCTCAAGGCCTAAGAAACACGACAGATGATGGGACAACAGAGGAATTTAAAAAGTGGAGATGAGCCAGGGTCATGACATGCTGCCTTCTGCATATGACATTGTCATTGCAACCACACACACAGCAGCTACGGACACCTGCATAAGACTATGCCCTTTCTTGTCATCATGGATGAATGATCCATCCCTTTCCAAGGATTTGAAGGCAAGACTGTCATTTTCTCTAGTGGTGAGGCCAATAGAGGAACAGGTAGAAGGAGTTCACAGGCAAAAGAAGGGGGACACAAGCAGGTAGTGGTGTGAACATATCACACACAATACACTACACACGTCTGAAACTGTCAGGCAGACAACAAGGGCCAACCCCATTCCATATTTTTCGGGTGGTTAGACCACTTTGAGAACACAATTCGAGAGCGGAGCTGCACCTTTGGGGTCTACGAGGTGTCATCAGCTATGCTTTATAGGATTGGTATGTTCCCTGAAGACCACTTTTCTGGAAGCTAAATCTGTGCTCCCTAGGAGTGGTTGAAGCTGTGGGCTTTCACTATGCGGATCAGTTCATTTCTCTAACATGGGGAAGTTGGTGTTCCTTGTGGGTGGGTAAGGGCACGTGACGACTCAGTGTTAACATCATGTACATGGAAATGATGGGCTCAGCTGCCAAAGCAAAGCAACTCCCCTTCCTCAAACCCTTGTCCCTATTTCTTACATGATACAGACAGGAGTAACTACCTTCAATTTGACAAGCTAGGGATACATCAGCAAAGCAGAACATTAAGACATAAGCAAGACAAGCGTTAGATGTCATGTGATCATGTCTAGAGTATTATAAGGGAGAAAAAAATCAATATTCTTTTTCTTTACATCACAACAATGTGGGGTGAGGTGGAAAGTTCCTCTGAGATCATCTGAGCTTCGCTAACTGACATGGACAGTGTTTCTCCCAAAGAAGAAGGAGGATGAGGGAAGGATCCACAGGGCAGACTCGGGACAAATTTTTTTCAATGATTTTTGGCTTTAAAAGAAATTTTCTATTAAAACCATCAAGGATGTAGACAAGATTGTGAACTTCACATGCTTTTACTAAGTTTATTAATTTATGTGCGTGGAGTGGGGTGTATACCTGTCACTGCACACGAGGGGGCTCAGAGAACAACTTTCAAATATCCGTTTTCTCCGATTGAAGTTAAGGCATGAGGCTCGGCAGCAAGTGCCTTTACCCACTGAGCCATCGGACCGGCTCTACATGCTCCTCAGAGCTAGAGTATAAAAGACAGTATATGACATTTGGTCCTTCCAGCTCAATGCTTGGAGCTCTGCTCACAGACTTCCGGAACATGCAGAGTATTTTTCCCATAACAAAGGAGGCACCGATGGACAGAAGCCTGAGAATATTCATTAAATACTTGACAAGACGCCCAAGGTCTAATCCCATCCCACTGATAAAATAGAGCCACGTATGAAAATATCTCAGCGGTATTCTTCCTCCCCTCCCCCCACTCACCCTTTCCAGCTGTGTGAGGATAAGGGTGACTCAGGAAGGCAAGGAGTCAGACCCCTCCAGCAATGACATCAAACCGGAGGTCAAATAAGAGAAGGCTGCTTGTGACCCGAGCATGGACTGTGAAGGCCTCCGGTGGACTGCTCCTGCCGTTCACACAGACCTCTCAAACAGCTTCCTCATGCTTGTGTGGCCTGAAGGTTTGTCTGTCTGGGCTTGTGTTGAAATTCAATTGCTGTCAGGGCATTGGTCACAATTTAAAAGGGTTTCTGTCATAGGGTTCCTTCTCATAAGCGAAGGGATATCATGTCTGGGGCGAGCCTATGGTCATTTGTATGGGTTCTCTCTCCTGTCCTCGTTGCTCTCCTACCCCGCCTCGCAGCATGGCACAGCAAAGAGATCCTCCCCGGATAGCAGTGTCCCGATAGACTTCACACTCCATACTGTGAGTCAGGGAATTTCTGCTCATTATGAATTCCCCAGATTCTGGTATTTTCTTATAATTGCACCAAATGAAATGAGACACATTCGAGCATGACTAGATGAAACACAAATATCATAATAATGAGTGCACAGAAAAATGCAATGCTGGGGAAACAGAGTGGAGAGCAAGGGTGGGTGGGGCTCAGTTAGCAGCGTGTTTGCTTAGCGTGCACAAAGCACCAGCTTCACTCACTGTGGGAACACATGCCTGCAATCCCAGCACCTAGAGGCAGAAGGAGGAGGACTGTGTTGGTTTTTATCAACTTGACAGAAACTAGAGTCTCCTGGGAAGAGGGTGCCTCAATCGAAAGATTGTCTCCATAAGACTGAACTGTGGGCATGTCTTTGGGAGATTTCCTGGTGAATAATTGATGGGGGAGGGCTCCAACCTGTAAGTGGTACCAGCCCTGGGTTCTACGGGAAGGCAGCTGATCAAGTCGGGGGTGGCAAGCCAACAGGGAGCACTCCTCATGCTTCTGCTTTAGTTTCTGATTCCCTCAATACCAGACTACCACCTATAAACTGTCCTTAAGCCCTTCCCTCCCCAAGTTGGTTTTGGCCAGTGTTTTATCACAGCAATGGAGAAGTATGTTGATACACAGATCAACGCAAGTTCAAGGCCAGTATGATTAAGCTACAGTGTAAAACCCCTGCCTCAAAACAGTAAGTAGTCTATTATACTGCATTGTAGAAGAAAAACCTGCCTAAACTTATGTGCATGGTGCTACTTACAGCCTCCTCCCAGAAGAAATCAGTATCCCTAGCGAAATGCTTAAGTGTTTAATGCTTATGAACATCAACGGCGCAAAGGCATATTCTGCACAGGTAGTTACACCCAGAGGTGACCAGCTGACAAGCGAGCTAGTAAGCTTTCTTTCTCTTTCAATGTCAAAGCTAACAGTCTTTCACAAATGTCATTTTCCACAAAATATTCTTATCCAGTCAGACGTCACTCGGGAGGCAGAGGCAGGCGGATCTCTCTGAGTTCGAGGCCAGCCTGGTCTATGGAGTGAGTTCCTGGGCAGCCAAAGATACACAGAGAAACCCTCTCTCGAAAAAACTATATGTAGTCTTACCCAAAGCAAGTCTTTGGAGTTGAAATGTTGCTCAGTCAGTGGTTCATTTCTCCAAAGCAATAAATAAATAATAAATAAGCCAACTTTTGAATTCTGAGAGAGCTTTCTCTTTGTAGCAAGTAATAACATTTTGAAAAATATTGCAAATAAGTTATCCATTTACTTTCTTAAACTCAGAGAACAGGCACTTTTTTCTATAAAGGCAGAGATGGACAGCAAATACCGTGGCCATATGTTCCATTGGTATATACTGCTTTGGAAAATGCAAAGCCAGGTCTGAGGTGGACTGTGCAGAAGCAGGCCACAGACCCAGACCACGTGAGTGTGTGAGCTTTGTCACTGCATCTTGTGGGGTTGCGAGAAGCTCCAGGTGGACTCGCCTTAAGTGGAGCCGTGGTTATTAGCCTCAAGGCTGGGATGTTACAGTTTGAGCACTGCAGTGTGGAGTCTAAAGGCCATTTGAAAAGTCTCTCGTCTACAGGGCTTAAGATGACTGAGTGTGTCAACCGGGAGCAGGCTTAGGAACTGGCTGAGCCCGGGGTTGGGTGGGAGCACGTCCTCAGAGTGGAATTGGTATAGGATTGTGCAAGCAATGTCAGTGTAGAAATGAAGTGACGGACCTTAAATTTCTCTCCCATGGTTTAAGCCTGAGGACTGCCAAGGCCAGTGTCTCATTTTGACCCAGCATAAATGTCTATCATATTACAGAGACAACTAAGGTCCTCTGAATAAAGCATAAGATGAGTAAGTGTGTGCTTTTGAAAATATCAAAATTCAGAATGAAGCAAAGCGTGAACAGAAGAGATCCTTTTAGTGAGCTACCAAAGGGTGATTTAACCAGCCTACTCAGGGTGACTTAAAGTGTGGCTCGTTTTGATTTTCTGATTAGTTCTAGCTAAACTCCATAGGGATACTTGTGTCCAGAAGAAAAACACATAGTAACATTTGTTTCTTTGAAACACATTTCCTAGTCAAAGATCTAACTGGGCAATGTTATTTTAACATTCTTTTTAAAAATGATTTGCATATATTTTACATGTGTTACGTGTGTAAGCTGCCTTCAGAGGGGAGAGAAGAGATGTCAGATCCCCTGGAACTGGAGCTACGGGGTTGTAAGCCAACTAGTACGCGTGCAGAGAATCAAACTCCAAACCCCTGCAAGAGCAGCGAGTGTTCTTAACAGCTGAGCCATCTCTCCACTCTTTTAAAAAGAAACTCCTTGAGTACTCTGGGAAGCAGCTTTGCCATCCTCCTGGCTCCCTCCCACTCATTAGTTAGGCAAATTGATGGCATGACCACCTCGCAGAAAAGTCATGTTTCAATTTTTTAAAAAATTATCCTTTGACAACCTTCAGAAAAGTTTCGTGTTTTGCTTGCTATGGTGCGTTGTCATGTGGATTAGCATCTATCAAACAGTTAAGGCTTCACTCAGGAACCTGCTCAGAGGTTGCCCGTACATCCTGTTGTTGGTCAGAGGTTCTATCTGGCCAATGAACTCCTGAGACACTCAACAGGTCTTCTGATCTGCCCCAAACACTAAGAAGGAAGGCTCAGTGGCCACAGGAGTTTGTGTTTGAGAACACTGACCTGGCTGTACACGCTAGTTACTTTGAAATTTGCAAAGACAGGGAAACCGGAATACCTGCTTTCCCTGGGTGAGAAGACAAAGGGGGAAGAGAAATTTCTGCACCTGATAGGGAAATGAAACAGTAACTCCCAAAAGACCCAGACAGAGTCTGTCGTCTGTAAAGTCAATTCCAGTACAGAAAAGCATGGGGGTCCAGACACACAGCAAGATTAGAAGAGGCTCTGTTGTTCACAGGCTCTGTGTCCTCCTTCCAGACAGAACCTCAGCTCTGAGGTCACCTCTCCTAGACAGACACCGACAAGCACTTTATACATCTGGAGCGAGGAATTTGAGAACTTCCACTTTCTTACATGTGACACTAATTGGAGCAGGAACAAGTGGGTAACCTGCAGGTTGTTAAGGGCAAGGTACGAGAAATTTGCATGCAACCATCTGGTGAGAATCTTTCAGAACAACCTCTCTGTCTTCCTGTGGTGCAGGGTGAATGTGAGATCAGTGCCTTCTGGCCTCAGGTTTGTGAAACAGGGTCTCACTGTCCAACTGAGGTTGTCTTCCAAATCCTTCTCACTTCTTGATTTCTAAATCAGAATTTGCACCCCAAATGTAGATCCCATGGTGCTTCTGCAATACTTTGCAAACAACAGTGAATGAGATAAGAAAGCTGGTGTATATGTATGTATGTGTGTGTCTGTCTGTCTGTCTATCTATCTATCTATCTATCTATCTATCTATCTATCTATCTATCTATCTAATTGAGCTCTACATTTTTCTCTGCTCCCCTCCCTGCCTCTCCCCTCCCCTTCAACCCTCTCCCCAAATCCCCATGCTCCCAATTTACTCAGGAGATCTTGTCTTTTTCTACTTCCCATGTACATTAGATCCATGTAAGTCTCTCTTAGGGTTCTCATTGTTGTCTAGATTCTCTGGGATTATGAATTATAGGCTGGTTTTCTTTGCTTTATGTCTAAAAGCCACTTATGAGTGAGTACATGTGATATTTGTCTTTCTGGATCTGGGTTACCTCACTCAATATGATGTTTTCTAGATCTATCCATTTGCCTGCAAATTTCAAAATGTCATTATTTTTTCTGCTGTGTAGTACTCCATTGTGTAAATGTACATTTTCCTTATCCATTCTTCGGTCGAGGGGCATTTAGGTTGTTTCCAGGTTCTGGCTGTGACAAACAAAGCTGCTATGAACATAGTTGAGCATATGTCTTTGTGGCACGGTTGAGCATCCTTTGGATATATACCCAAAAGTGGTATTACTGGGTCATGAGGAAGGTTGTTTCCTACTTTTCTGAGAAATCACCACACTGACATCCAAAGGGGCTGTACCAGCTTGCATTCCTACCAGCAAAAGTGTTCCCTTTACCCCACAACCTCTCCAGCATAAGTTGTCATCAGTGTTTTTGATCTTGGCCATTCTTA
>NC_022027.1:54966339-54967893 GCF_000317375.1 Microtus ochrogaster | reverse complement strand
CTGAGAAATCACCACACTGACACCAAAGAGGCTGTACCAGCTTGCATTCCTACTAGCAATGCAGAAGTGTTCCCTTTACCCCACAACCTCTCCAGCATAAGTTGTCATCAGTGTTTTTGATCTTGGCCATTCTTATAGGTGTAAGATGAAATCTTAGAGTTGTTTTGATTTGCATTTCTCTGATGACTAAGGATGCTGAGCACTTCCTTAGGTGTTATGTTATTAGGCTGTAACTCCCATCCTGCTGGTACGTTCCCAGTCCCAGAGGTGCTCTGTGTCTGCTGGAGGAATAGGAGGCTTACCAATTTGTGAATTACCAGATCAACCTTCCAAGCAAGATGCTCCCACTTGTATAAAGCACTATTATTAATGGTTGGATTTGAAGCCTGCTCCACAGGGACGATCCATACCTGCTACAATAAAAATCCTGGCCCAAAAACTCATGCCTGCAATGACCTGAAGCTCTAAGCATAAGTAAATACCAGCGCCAGCTAAGCTGACACAGCACTAAAATGTCTTTCAATGCATATTTATCTTCATACATAAATGCTACTCAGTCTCAGTGGAAGAGGCCTCTCGTGCCAGTGAACGGTGGTGAGTGCAGAGACTGGGGGCTACAACAGGTGCTGAGAATGAATGCCCAGGGAAAACAAGATGTGCACACCCACTCCTAATGCTCAGGGGACAGATAAGAAGGGGGGGGGGATGTTACATTTGTTTACAGTGTGAAGATGTGTCTTTGTCAAGGAGCCTGCCGATGGGTTTAATAAAGAGCTGAATGGCCAATAGCTAGGCAGGAAGAGGTTAGGTGTGACTTTCGGGGACACAGAGGACACTGGGAAGAAAAAAGATGGAGATGCTAATGAGGCACAGAGGAAGCAGGACATACAGAATAAAAATGTAAAACACTACATGATAAAACATCGATGAACAGAAGCAGGCTGATTTAAGGCATAAAAGCTAGTGGGACGAGCCTAAGCCAAGGCAAAACTTTCATAATTAATAAGAAGTCTCCACGTTGTTATTTGGGGCTGGCGGTAGGAAAAAAGGTCCATCTTCAGATAGAAAGGTTGCAAGAGCTGGAAGATAACCACAAAATGCCATCTGTGGGGAAGACAGTCATTTGTAATCACAGCTAAGGCTGCTTATCCATTGTATCTGCATAAGAACTTGAGGTATGCGGCATGTGGTAGCATGTAGATTAATAGAAATGGATTAATTTAAGTTATAAAAGGTAGTTAGAAACAAGCCTAAGCTAAGATCATGTTTTCATGATTAAGAAGTCTCGGAGTGGTTATTTGGGATAGAGAAAGACTTCCCTCTGTATGCTGTGAATTTAATGAATGAATAAAGAAACTGCCTTGGCCTGTTGATATGGCAGAACTTAGGTAGGCAGGGAAAACTGGACTGAATGCTGGGAGAAAGAAGGACGGAGTTAAGAGATGTCATGGATCTGCTACAGGACATAGACATGCTAAAATTTTGCTGGTAAGCCACTGAAACGTGGCGATACACAGATTAATAGAAATTGGTTAAATTAAGATGTAAGAGTTA
>NC_022027.1:54935995-54966239 GCF_000317375.1 Microtus ochrogaster | reverse complement strand
TGTGGTAGCATGTAGATTAATAGAAATGGATTAATTTAAGTTATAAAAGGTAGTTAGAAACAAGCCTAAGTTAAGATCATGTTTTCATGATTAAGAAGTCTCGGAGTGGTTATTTGGGATAGAGAAAGACTTCCCTCTGTATGCTGTGAATTTAACGAATGAATAAAGAAACTGCCTTGGCCTGTTGATATGGCAGAACTTAGGTAGGCGGGGAAAACTGGACTGAATGCTGGGAGAAAGAAGGACGAAGTTAAGAGATGTCATGGATCTGCTACAGGAGATAGACATGCTAAAATTTTGCCGGTAAGCCACTGAAACGTGGCGATACACAGATTAATAGAAATCGGTTAAATTAAGATGTAAGAGTTAGCCAATAAGATGCTAGAGCTAATGGGCCAAACAGTGATTTAATTGATACAGTTTCTATGTGATTATTTTGGGTGTAAGCTAGCGGGGCAGCTGGGAAGAACAAGCAGTCCCCTCCTTCCAACAGATGCACATCCCTCGTAGTGGAACCATAGGCCACGGATAGATCAGGGACAAGGAGGGAATGTTAGCTCCAGCTGTGAGCCCACTGGTGACTCCAATGGAGTCTCAATCCATTGGCCGCATGGATGGCCCTGGATAAACAGAAAAGCAAAACTAAAAGTCACAAATCTTGGAAAGGACCAGGTCATGTATGAGCTTGCCAAAGAACAAAATTTATTAATAGAATTTTGGCATTCAATTAATATTTCTGATAAGAAATAACTGATCAGAATTATTTTTGTTAATTCCATCAAAATGACAACTAATATTTTAACACTGATTCAAAGAACAAACATTTGACCTACTTTTTAAACCATATTTTAAAAATTTAAACTTAATTTTAAATCTGTTTTTCAAGTCACTGATTCTGTTATTATTTTTATTATTTCCTTCTTTAGTTGGGGGACTAACTTACTTTCTTATATGTAAACTAGATAAAACTAAATTTGTGTGCTGTTTTTTATCGTTATTTTGGTTGTTGCTTTTTAGTCGTGACAGAATAAACACAGGGCTCATACATAACAGGCAAGCACTGTGCCGCTGAGATTATCCCCAACCCGAGGATTCTCCTAATATAAACACGTTGAGTCCTATAAAGTTTCTTTGCCCACCTGTCCACCTATCTCTCATCTGTTCATCCACCAACCTACCTATGCCTCACCTGAGCTGTATTTCATCATGTTTTTCTAGTAATTTGGACGTTGTATCTTTATCATTCAGTGCTGGGAATGTTTTAACATTTTCTTGAATTTGCTTTTGAAATAAAAGCGTATAAAAGTTACTCATTTTACTTACAAGCATTGATCTTCTTGTACATGTCTTTACAAAAACTGTGTGTGCATGTGTGTGCTCATGCAGAGACCAGAAGGGGCGTTGGTCTCTGGAACTGGAGAGAAGATTGCTGATGTAGGTGCTGGGAAACAAACTTGAGTTCTCTGGAAGAGCATCAAGTGCTCTTACTGACCCATTTTTCCAGCCCCTCCTCTAAGTATCTTATTCTTTCAAAGTGATCAAAAAATACAAATAAGATTACCCTGTTCTTTCTTGAAATCGCTTATTGGTACTGGAGAGATGACCCAACAGTTAAGAACACTGGCTGTTCTTCCAGGGGACCCACCCAGATTGGGTCTTTTTGCACCCACAAAGTGGCTAATAATCATATCATAACCCCAGTACTAGGAGATAAGACTCCCTCTTCTGGTGTCTGTGAACACTGCACGCACAATGTGCACAGACTCACAGGCAGGTAAAACATTCATACGTGAAAAATAAAAATAAACCAATCTATAAAAATGATGTATCGTGTCTGTGAGTATGGGCTCCCATAAACTACAGAGGCAGGCGTGCAGAGGGTTGCTGACACCAAATCCAGGCCGTGAGGCTTGCGCACAAGCAGCTTTTGCTCCGAGCAACCTTCCCAGCTCCTATTTTTCTGGAGGAAAATTTATCCTTTATTCTGACTGTTTCGGCCTGCAGGGAACATGCTTTGCTTTCTCCGTCTTTCTTTCCAGATGTCAGTCTACGGCAATGATCAAGGGATGCTTTCGCTGTGCTGAACCTGCCTGCAGTGTGATGTGAAGTTTATGTTTTACTTTTGTCAAATGTGGGCAACTGATAGCCTTTATCTAAAACCGTTTTTTTTTTCTTTCTTATTTTCCCTATTTTTTTATCCTTCTTGAACATTGTTTTTTTTTTCATTATTTCATTATTTCTTTGTGCTAAATTTAGTCCCTTGCCGTAAGTTTTTGTTTGTTTACTAGCTTCTGGGATACTCCTTCTTCTGTGGAATCTGCTCTTCTGTGTTCCTTTCTGTGACCATCATCTCAGTGTGTCAAGCTCAGGCATGTCTAATCTGACCACAAGCCACTGTGTGCCGTGGTGCATCCTGGGAGCTCAGCCATGTCTAATCTGACCACGAGCTCACTGTGTGCCGTGGTGTATCTTGGGAGCTCAGCCATGTCTAATCTGACCACAAGCCACTGTGTGCTGTGGTGCATCCTGGGAGCTCAGCCATGTCTAATCCGACCCTGCGCTCACTGTGTGCCGTGGTGCATCCTGGGAGCTTTGCTCACCTGGCTGAGTCCAGTGGTCAGAAAAGCTGCACTGGAACCATTAGGCGCTCCACACTCTCTACACTTTGAAATGTACACAGCAAAATGTAGTGCGAATTCTAATTGGTCTTAATAATAAGAACCTGGAGTCAGATAGAGGCGTTAATGCTGAAGATCAGAGAAGCAGAGCAGTAAGTGACTAGTTCTTATCTCTACTGAATCCTCAGACTAAAGGGGTGATCCTGTTCTTATCTCTACTGAATCCTCCTGTCTCTATGAAGCCTCACACTGAGTCCTGAGCTCCTGTCTTCCCCTGCCTTAAATTCCTCTCTCTGCCCAGGCCTATCACTTCCTGTCTCTACCTCCTTAGTGATGGAATTAAAGGTGTGAGCCATTACCACTAGGCTCTGATTCTCTTTTAGAATGATTCGATGTCTTGTAGCCCAGGGTGGCCTTGACCTCACAGAGATCTGACTACCTCTATGAAGGAATAAAAATATGTGCCACCACTGCCTAGCCTCTATGGCTAACAAGTGTGGCTATGTCTGTACTCTGTCTGATCTTTAGGCAAGCTTTATTTGTTAAAGCACAAACAAAATATCACCACAGCAAAAGGTTACCAGCACTTTAGACCACAGACCCTGTGCCCACTCCACCATCGTAACGGCAAGATCTGCAGGCTGCTCCTTTCAACCAACGCTTTTCAGCTACTGGGCTCTGGGGGTGCCATGCTTCGATGGCCCGGGCAGCTTCACAAAGGAAGTAAACACAAAGATTTGGACCTCTGGACTGGCAGGATTTTGTGTAGTTTTCTGGGTTAAGAATACCAAACTGCTTTACAAGTCACCCAGGCTGCTCACAGAGAGACGGCTGCAGTATTGATATTGTCCCATGTGTCACTGTGTGTCAATTACTTCAGATCTTTACCCTTTACACTACAAAACCTGTGTGTGTGTGTGTGCGCGCGCGCACACATGCACACTTGTGTGTTCTCTCCAATGACTTCTAAAGCTACTAGGGGCTTTTTCGGGTTAGACTGCACTTTGTTCCAGTTTCTGTTTCTTTGCTGAGTTCCTATCTGCAGAGCCGTCAGGATCACTTTTCCTTCCACACTGCTAACAACAGCTGTTGGAACTTGTTATTGCCTAATTCCATCACTTGGCTCATTCCGAAGTTAATTTCTGATGATAGTCTTTGTCTTATTACGGGTTGTGTTCCTTCCCCTGTGTGTTTCCGTGTCTGATTACTGATGTTTACTCTAAATGCCTCTGGAAAGCGCTGGTTTTAGGTGCAGCAGATCAGCGGTGTGGCCCTCCTCAAACTGTTAACTCTGTGCCGCACAGTGGCAGGGGCTAAAGCGTGGACCGAGGCCAGAAATCTGCCCAGCTATCGATGTCTCTCCTTTGAGATCAGGCAAACATTTGGGAGGAGTTTATATGCGGATTTGGGGGTTTCCCTCCACTGCGCTGCCACTGGCAGGCTCTGACTTGACCCTCCGCTTTTCCAAGTCAGCAGGACTGCAGGGCTGCAGCGTTTGGTTTAGGATGGAGCAGCTCCCTGCAGCAGGAAGCACCCAGAGGTTCCAAAAGAGAAGCCTAGCACGACCTCACCCAGTGCAGTTTCCTCTCTTGGAAGCCCTGCACACCATACTGGTGTTGACTGCGTTCTCATGCCTTCCTTGTCTAACTTGTTTTCTGAAAGACGTTTGCTAAAGCAAGCCCCTCTTTTTAAAAAAAAGTTATTTCTAACCCTTAATCTAGCAAGTTATTTCAGTGTAGAGTACCTTTGAAAACAAAACAACAACAAAACTAAACCAAACCCAGAGGAGTTCTATGTAAGCGTCTACGATAACTGGTGATTCCTGATGCTTCCATCAAAATCCAAATCTCTATCTCACTGGTACATCACCAAAGAATGCCAGGAGAGCCAAAACTCCCACCTTAGGGGTTGAAGGGTTACCGTCCTGGGCCACACACCACTGCTAGCATTCTAACACCGTGAGAGAAAACACGCCGTAAGGAACAGTAACCGGGGAGCCGCCAGCATTACCTAGTGAAGGCGGAGGAGAGCACAGGGAATCCTGTGAACAACTGCAGTTTTTGAAAGTGAACTCGGAAAAGCACAGGCAGGTTCTGTAAAGGACGATCTGCACAAACTTGACTCTAAGAAGGACAGCAATAGAGAAAAGCTCACTTGCTGAAAAGCACCTTATTATGGATGCTACGTCCCCCTGGAAAATAAGACGCAAGTTTCTTCCATTCATAGCGCTGCACGCCATTCCTATGTGCCCTGAGCCCTTTACTGCTCCTGGCAATGTATCAATATGCAAGTATTTGTTACAATCTGTCCTTCCCAGCAGCTAGTAACTGAGCAAAGCTACTGTGACATGCCGTGCTGAGACCGTCACGTTTGGAGATGAATTTCTTTAGCACACCAATCCCACTCCGATCTAGGGTTATACTTTCATAAGAGGGACAAGGCCCACAATAACCTTCCTGAACACACTGCATTATCCTGAGAATGCCAACTGTGTGCGCATGCACGTGTGTGTATGGGGGTGCACAGATGTTTGCTGGCCGAAGATCAACACTGTCTTCCTCGGTCTCCCTGCACACTGCTTTCTGAGACAGGGTCTCTTGCTGAACCTAGAGGTCATCAACTTGGCGAGGCTGGCTGACCAGTGAGCACCAGGGGTCTTTCTGGATCTGCTCAAGGTACTGGGGCTACGGATGTGCACTGCCGAGCCTAGCTTTTACGTGGTACTGCGGATCCGAATCCAGCTTCTCGATGCATGCATGGCAGGAACTTATCAATTGATCTCTTTCCCCCAGCCTCAGAATCTCAACTTTTCAGGAAAGAATATAATCTTTGCTGAGTGTGGTGGTGCCTGTCTTTAATTCCAGTACTGGGAGGCAGAGGCAGGTGGATCTCTGTGTGTTCAAGACCAGCCTGGTCTACAAATGGAGTTCAGGAAGCCAGGGCTATCCTGCCTCAAAAAAGATTAAAGTCGTTTTAAAAGACTCAAATATATATTTTTTTAAAAAGAATATAGCTTCTTATCAGAATAAGTCTTAGAGGCCTCTCAAAAAATAGGGGTCCCACGGGGATTAATAATATAGGCAAAATCATTTCTAGCTTGAAATTGGCACCAGGTGGCCATATGTACTTCTTGATGTTACCTTTTAAAAGACAACATGCTGAATGTACAGGACAAACACACAGAGGCCAGGTGCACACACTGTATTAATTAGATCATAGTGAAACAGTATTCATGTAGATTATGTTTTGAAAATATTAAAAATACCAGTGTGTTATCAGTGCTGGGCATCAGAACTCTAAAAACACAATATAGACAAAGAAATCCAGAGTGACAAACTCAAATATCTTAACACAAAAACAGAATGCGATGGATGATATTTCCTTGGCCAAGACAATCTGTAGAGACTGTCAGGAGTGACATGTTTCATTGTACTCTTTGAATAAACAAACAGGACGCACGCACACACACACACACACACACACACACACACACACACACACACGCACGCACACCAGGACATAACCCACGACTTTGTATTCCAACTTAAAAATTAATTCAACATGAAACAAAAGTGATCCGGAAAGTTTCAAACTTGATCTGGGACAGCATCTATTTGCAAGGTATTGCCACGGTCTCCCTCAGCGAGGAAATTAAGACTCTGATAAAAAGAAAATTTAAATGAACATTAATAGAGAGCAGACATGTTCTTGGAAATCTGTTTCCTGGACACCTAATTAATTACTAGCTGTCAGTCAAGGGTCTAGTTAGTAATGTAGGCTGCCCTTTAGTGTCAGCATTCTTGGGACAGAGGCAGGTGGATCTCCAGAAGGTCAAGTCAGGGCTACACGGCGAGACTTGTCTCAAAACAATAGTTTAGTGATACTCTTGAATCCACGTTTTAAAAACAAGTCCACCATCCACTTCTCACATGACGTGACGCTCAGAATTCACTTTTAGATGAATCTCCCATCCCACCCCCAACACCACTTTTTATAAATTATTTATCCAGCAAGTTTTTGTAGCAGCTTGCTAGCTGGCCAGCACCATCTACCTAGGAAGACCTACTTTTATGCTAATGGCGCACAGCCTTTCTCCGCCTCGCATCTCCCTCACTCATTCAGTCATTCTTTTAGCACACCTGCATGGACAACAACCAAATCGTCACCACGCGTGCTTACATGGCTTCTTTTTCTTCCCGAGGCCACCTTGCACGTCCATCCAAACAGTTCCCTTATCACTTGCCTGTGTTTTTTTTTCTTCATTTCATTCTACCAAACTCCTTCTAAATCCTTGCTTTAGCGCTCACGTGACCGTCAGATGCATGTTTTCTAGCATGCAGACCTCAGCCTTCACAAAACGCCGAAGTTCCTAACTCATGGCCAAACCCCACCCTCCGCTGCAGACCCCCACTTCCTCCGATGGCTGGAGGAATGCTCTGCAGAGCTACGCAATCGCCAGAAGGTCGAGTGCAATCTGAACAGCATTTCCCAACATCACGGATACACACACTGTCCTGGGCTTTGCTGAGGTCCAGGGAGGCAGAGTGATTTATCTTTACAATGCTTTCCCAGTGAAGTCATTCTGTAAGGCTTCAAAACAGAAAGGACTGACCAAGCAATCATCTGCCTATTGTTCCAGGAGGTGGGTACAAGTTACATCTTTCCCATTTACCAAAAGCACGGAGATATTTCAAAATGTTTCTAATTTTCATAAACTCGAAGATATTTAAAAGGGACTACTAAGTGATTCTTAGTGATTTTTGACAAGTGCTTAAAATACACAGAAAAAAAGGAAAGCGGAAGGGGAACAGTCGGGAAGAGGAAAGGGACAGGGGATGGGTGGGAGGGGATCAAAAGAGGGTGATGAGGTGAATATTTCCAAAATGTATTACATACATGAATGAAATGTCATAATGCAACACATTATTTTGAATAATTACACATGCTAGTGAGCCAAGATCCAGGGCAGCCATGACTACACAGTGAGACCTTGTCTCAAAACAAAACAAACGGATGGTGGTGGCACACGCCTTTAATCCCAGCACTTGGGAGGCAGAGGTGATCTCTGTGAATTCAAGGCAGCCTGGTCTACAGAGTGAGGTCCAGAACAGGCTCCATAGCTACACAGAAACCCTGTCTTGAAAAGAAAATTATTGGGGCTGGTTGAGAACACTGGCCGCTCTTCCAGAGGTCCTGAGTTCAATCCCCAGTAACCACATGGTGACTCAACCATCTGCCCTCTTCTGGCCTGCAGGCACACATGCAGACAGATCACTGTATACATAATAAATAAACATTTTTAAAAAATCAGAAGGAAATGATATGCTCCCAGCTAGAAGGTAAGAAGTCTCGCCACTAACATCTATAATATCAATAGTTCTTGAACGGCTGTGTCCCAGGGACTCCTTGAACACTGAGGAAAGAACAGGGAAGGAGGCTCTTGCTGTCCTGGATACTTTCCTGTCACCAAACACCTTTCTGAAGGTTTGAGGTGAAAGTTGAAAAGAAAAATATAGTTAAAATGAAAGCTGGGGAAGAGAAGGATGCCCTGTTTGTGAAGATGGAGCGTGCCAAAGCATGCCAGTCTCCAGATGTGGCCAACAGCTGGGGAAACAGACCCCTCACAGCTCCAGAAGATGCACCAGAAGCCCAGGCTTTTGTTCCCCAGGGAACTTGTGCAAGAAACCAGGAAGCCAAGAAAGCCCTGGGAGCCCCACCATCCCCAAATATCTGCACACTAAAATCTTTTTAATAAGGAAGTGTTGTAATTATGAAGAAGTATAAATTCTTTGAGATAGACAAACTCATACTTGATAAATAACTGAGCAGTCCCAAAGAAGCTTGGCTTGTATCAGAGCATCCGCAGGAACAGATGAGGGGTGATGGATATGAAAACTGAGGGGGTATGCCCATCAAGAGAAAAGGGATGCCCGGTCAAGGAGGCTTTGGGAGACAAATTTAAGGGTATAAGAATTTTGTCAATGTAAAATTTAGGTAGTCAGTTTAATTCTTTACAAATGAATTTCAGCTTAAGACAACGGGGGCTGGAGAAATAGCTGTCAATCATGAGCATAAATTAGATCCCAGCATCCAAGTTCTTCTTAAAAGCCAGTCATTTGTTTTCCTAGCAGGGGAGAGGCAGAAACAACAGATCCCTGGGGCTTGCTGGTGAGCCAGCCTAGCTTTATCGCAGAACCAGTCCTAGTGAGATGCTTTATCTCAAAAACAAGGTGGATGGCTCATGAGAAGTCACAGACCTCACACGCTGCCCCACTGCACAGAGCAAATTGTTTCTTTTTTATTTGTTTGTTCTAACAGAATCTCTCCATGTAGCCCTGGCTGACTTCCAACTCAAAGAGATTCACCTGTCTCTGCCTCCTCAGTGCTGGGATTAAAGGCTTGTGCCACCACATCCAGCTAAGTGTGTTTCTTATAAATACAAATAAAAAGATAATTGTAGAGGGTTTTAAAAATTAAGACATCATATATATTTACAAAAAATATATTGTTATATTGGCTATTCTGTCTGCCTTCAGTTGTACATGGCTCCTCTGTGACTTCTAAATGTATCATAGAGCCCTGTAACCATGTGTTCAACAGGGGTCATCTTGCTGGGAAGCCCTGTAACCATGTGTTCAACAGAGGTCATCTTGCTGGGAAGCCCTGTAACCATGAGTTCAACAGAGGTCATCTTGCCCTGGCAAAAGGTAAGGTTGGGCAGAAAGTGAGAGGTGGGGGAGGCACAAACAACTCTTACTGACTGTGGTCCACCCAAGGCCACAGTCCACAGAAACACAATGGACCTTCGGTATTAAGCTTTCTCACGCTCTGTCCTGTGTTCTGGGGCCTTGCTGCTTTTTCTGGCATGGGAATAGTTTTTATTTTCCTGGGTCTTTGGAAAGATTCTTTAAGGAACACATGCCAATCCTGGATTGCTCTAGCTCAAACACTTCCTTCATCTGAGACACTTTCTGTGACTTTCTCAAGTTATAAAACATCTTTCTGAGCTGGGCACAGTGGCTGAGTTCAAGGCCAGCCAGGACTACACAAGAGATCCCATCTTTGCCAGCGATGGTGGTGCACACCTTTAATCCCAGCACTTCTGAGGCAGGGGCAGGCAGACCTTTGGTCTACAGGACGATTTCCAGGACAGTCAGGGCTACACAGAGAAACCCTGTCTTACAAAAACCAAACCAAAACAAAAAAGAAACCCTCTCTCAAACCCCGCCCCCAAAATATCTTTCTGATAGCTGATTTCCAAATTTTGCTAAACTTTCCTTAGCCCGCATTGCAATTTTTTAAAATCAACAGCTCTTTGGTAAGACACATCACCAACTACAGAATAATACTAAAACAAACAAAATACAAAACAAAAAAACACCCAAGAGCTGGCACAGACAAAGGGTACAGAGATGGGACTCAGTAGGAGCATGTGATGTATGAAGCCTGTGCAAAGGCCTGAATTGACTCCTGAGTTCATGTTTGCCTGTTCACACACACACACACACACACACACACACACACACACACACACACGCGCGCGCGCGCACGCACGCACACACGCACACACGCACACTGCTTCCTCATCAGAAAGTGTTCCTAAATTTCCTTTTACAGTTTGTGATGGGAAAGGACTCTTCTAAGTAAACGGTCCAGCATTTCTCATGTCTGACTGCCATTCTCCACCTCAACACTTGGGTCAGTTCCCACAGAGTCCCACCCGACTATCTAAAGAAACCCTCCGGCACAATATTGTGCTGGCCAGGGGGCGGTGGTAAGGGGGCGAGCATTTCCACTTCCGTGTTAGCTGTTCAAGGCCAGGTTAGCTTCTCTGCACTCCTGTTGCTCTGGAACCCACAGACTCATTTTCACAGCCCAGGAACGACCAGCAGGCAGCAGGCCTCCAGCACACAGCCAAGCCTCCTTTTTCCATTCCTTGCATCAGCAGTAAAAATGGACTGGGCTTTACATCTGGGCTAATTCTCTCTTGAAAGTGACTTCCGGTCGCAGGCTCCAGCAGTGTCATGGCCAGTTCTATATCCCACACAAAGGTTTTGCAATCTTCCTTGCTCACTACCTCACACTTCTGAGGCTCGCTTGCCTTGCTCTCCAGTAAAGGCATTGCACACACACACACACACACACACACACACACACACACACACACACACCCCAGCCCCTTGCTCCAGGCAATCTGATTCCAATGTGCTCAACGGATTTATAATGCAATGATGTTTATTACATGACTCTAGGAGCAATTTATAAATGAAACATGTCTTCCTTTCATGGTGTCTAAAGTTCTTTAAGAACTGTGACCTTCCAGTAAATGTAATACTAGTGAAACATGGTAAGTGAAGAAAGGGGCTGGGGAGGTGTGAGTTTGCCCTGCAAGTGTGAGCCTGGGTTCAGATCCTCGGAACTTATGTGACTGTCAGGTGGAATCAGAGTTCAGAGAGAGGGGAGCTCAGATGAAAACTGGCTAGCTATATGGTGCGCTCCTGGATCAAGTAAACAACCCTGCTTCAATAAAGAAGACGAAGTGCTCAGGAAAGACTGGTTGATAACCATAAACCTCCACACGAGCTCGTACATATGTGCAGCTTCATACACATAGAGCCCACGTGTGAACACAGACAGCATATACCCTGCATACATCCACGTAAAAGAACAAGCACAGAGGTTGAGATGAGTAAGTCTTAAAGGTAAGCAAGGAATGTGGGCATCTTTCCTAGATGCCGTGGAAGGATCGCTTACAAATACATGGCTGGTCTTTCTTTCAGGACATAAATAACATCAAGATGCTACCCTCAGCAAAGAAAAATAAACAGAAAAAGATCTGCTACATTCCACGACTTACTGTTGTTTGTAGAATAATACCGGGGAAAAAACAACGTGAAAAAAATGGAAGCATTAGAGCTCCTGTTGGAAGTGCAACCGGACTGAGGGAGGATGCAGAGGGAGGTCAGGGGCTGGAGAGGAGGGAGCATTTAGCTGCGCAGTATTGCAGAGGGGAGTGATGTGGTGGAGGGTGAGGTGTGTGGTGGGGAGATACTGGCATCCTCATGGTGTTTGAGAGATAAGCAAGGCTGCGAGACCCTGAGCGGCAAAAAACAGGAACACTTGTTTGCCAAAGCATACACATTCCAATCCACTGATACAGTTCTAGTAAGTTCTTTAAAATATGCTGCGCAGAACAAAGGAAACACTAAAAAAGGTGAGAGAGCGTCTAACTCAAGACTTCAAGAACGGATGTTATTCAAAGTTAGATATGCTAAAAACGGATTTAGACCAACCCCGGATAGCTGGAGGAAGAGTGAGTCTATGACAGATTGACTAATCACCACCTGCAGGTAAAAACACAGAAAGTGATAGCAGAGACCTCCGTGGGCTCTAGACATCTAGACGGTTACAGAGATGGAGTCCTTACTGCTTCTCTGCTAGACAAGGGCGCTGTCTTCAGGGGTACTGCTTCATCTAATTCATACACGACACAGACTCTAACACTCCACTACACGGGGAAACGGGGGGCTCGGCATGGCTCAATCCCGTGGGCCCTTTGAATACCTATTTTGCACTGCATCCAGAAGTTGACAGCGACGATGCCTACCTGGGGCTAAGCTCTGTACACCAGTCCAATTTAAAATGATGCAGATATTCTACTGTGATATATGTTAATGCTTTATTTACTTATTTATTTTTGAGAAAGGGCTTCCCTCTGTAGCCCAGACCAGCCTGGAACTCACAATGCCAAGACCAAGCTCACCTTAAACTTGTAGCAATCCTCATGTCTCTGCCTCCCGAGCGCTGGGATTACAAAATGTCTCACCAGGCACTGCCACCATTTATATTTTAAAAGAAGTGGTATCAAAGACACATCCACAGGAATGTCATCCTCATGGGTTGTAACATGCCATCAGGGATGAACCAAGACTAGAGACACAGCCAGCATTCCATAGACGAAGGAGGAAACCCTGGCAATGTGTTACAGTCCAGGAGATACTGTTGCCATGTGGATAAGCCCAGCCAATGGGCAGGACAGAATGGTCCTCTGGGGTGTTTCAAATTATTCACTTAGTTACAATCAGTCAAAAGAACATAGGCTTTGGAAGTAATTGTCCTTATTCAAAATTCAAATTGTGTTGCATAGCAGAGGCCTGGCAAACCCTAGAGAGGTCACTGTATGTTCTTAATTTCCGTTTTCAAGTGAAGGTGTTACTGTTAGTTAAAAGCATAGTTAGGTCAGAGGAAAAAGAGGAGGCTTTAGATAGTGGGGAGAAAGTGTAACATTAAAAATTCAAGAGAACCAGGTATGGAGATTCACACCTGCAACCCTATCAATCAAGAGGCTGAGGCAGGAGGATTACCAGGACTGTGAGGCAAGCCTGAGCTGCAGAGTGACGCAGTGCCTAAACTCAAACACTGTCTGCGTTCAGCTAGTATTTATTCCAGCTGCACGGCCTTTGGCAAGTCATACACTCTGAGCTCCGTTCTATAAAATGGATACAGCACCATCTCTCTCAGGGTGGACCGAGAGATATCAGGACAGCCAGTTTACATTAAGGAGATGCCACACACTAAATCATTAAGACAAGTCTCGCCGGATTAAGTAGAAATTTCACTTCATTTCTCTTTAAACTTGGGTTATATTATAATGACACCAATGACTATAGATTAAAATACTACAAAAGGTTTAAAAACCATCGATGGGTCTGATGCCTATAATCCCAGCACTCGGGAGACAGAGGCAGGCAGCCCTCTGAGTTTGAGGCCAGCCTGGTACAGGACAAGTTCCAGGAGAGCCAGGATACACAAAGAAATCCTGTCTCAATCAATAAAACAGCCATAATAATTTTATAAAAACTGGGCCTTCGGAGTTAAGAATATTTCTGGCTCTGTGTTGTTTGAAAAGATAAATTTTACAGTGGGCGGTGGTGGTGCACACCTTTAATCCCAGCACTCAGGAGGCAGAGGCAAGTGGATCCCATGAGTTCGAGGCCAGCCTGGGCTACAGAGTAAGTACCAGGACAGGTTCCAAAGCCACACAGAGAAACCTTATCTCACAAAAAAAAAGCTCTTCTTTGGAATGTAACTAATTGATAAGATTGGCTAGTACCCATAAAGGCCCAGATTCAGTCACCAGCACAGAATAAACTGGACATGGTAGCATACTCCCCCTAAAGCCAACGCTTGCAAGATCAGACGTTCAAAGCCATCCTCTGGTAAATAGGAAATCTGAGGTCAGTCTGGGCTACATGAGACCAATAAAACAAAAACTCACAAGATTTGGTTAAATAAAGTGCACAATCAGTCTGAGAAACAGATTAATGTCATTAGCAAAGGCTTCAGGTGATTTTATTGATAAAAACAGTAAATCATGCTTACTGCTTTTCACAGCCATAGAGATGGTGGCCCTACCTGCTGTCAGTCTAGGATATAAAAAAAGGGAAATATTTGTGCTTGCAAAACTGCCCTCTACCTCCCCAGCTGGTCTTAAGTCATAAGAAATTCTATTATCATACTACTATTACGGAGTTGTGTACATCTAACCCGATAGCTTTGTCCACAAGTCCAGCATGGATTGCAAATCTGGATAAGAGTCTAAGAAGTTCCGATTACAGCCAGGTTTCATAGCTTTGTACAAGTCGTTAGAGAATAAGAGAGGCTTGGCGGTTTGCAGACTGGTGTGAACCAAGAGGTTTAAAATCACTTGTATTCCTGTCACCTAGATGGCATCTCAATGTCTGGTCCACTCTGAAGTCCTGTTCCAGCTTCTGAAAGCCACTGCATACCTGGCAGAAACGCGAGCGACCGTCAGTTGGGACCACACTTCTTAGACTATTGCAGGCTCTAACGGGTCCTGCAAGCCTCCGAGCCAAACTGTCACAATGGTCACTTAAGTCTTATTTTTTTCCAGTTTAAGGATAGGATCCCGAAAGTGTTTAGCCGATTTGTTGTGAGGGTAAAATGCTTAAGGACTTGGAAACCCAGTGAAGTTTTGCCCTCACCCTCTAATAAAACATCCGCATAAACAGGGACCAGGGTGGGCTGAGCCATTGAAAAGCCAGGTAAACTCGGAGGATTTGAAAGTAACTGAAATCTGAGGAACACAGCCGAGCGTGTGGGGTGTGTGTGTGTGTGTGTGTGTGTGTGTGTGAGAAGAACTGGCTATTGGACAAGAGAAAGGCATTTACAGAGCACACCCTAAGGCTCCTGGGGGACTGGATCCATCTCGAACACCTCTATTCTGGGAACCACAGAAAACGACGGATCAGCAAGGCTCAGTCTGGGATGAAGGCAGATGTCCTGACCGCAACTGCGGGCCTACACACCTGACCTCCGGGCCTCAGGATGCGCAGCAGCCCCCTCCCGCCCCCCTGGTCCTGCAGGTGAGCGGGCTGGCGCTCACTCTATCCCCACGGAGACCACGGGTTTCCCCCTCCTTCCTCAAAAAAGTGTAACTTCAGGCATTCCTGGGAGGCGAGAGCGTTGGGTAAAAGAACAGGAAAAAAAAAAAAAATAGGCCCCAGCATCTCCGGGATTTTGAAGGTTTGAAGGTATGGAAAAAGGAGACTCGCTCAGGCCATCCCTACCGCGACCGCGTTTTCTCCTCGTGCGCCCCTCCCCCAGTCCCCAGAACCTGGTGCGGTCGAGCTGCGCTAGGCGCCAGGCTGGGGGGGGGGTGTCCCTGACACGGATCCCAGGACCCTTGTGGGTTGGGTGGGGTTGGGATTGGCGGGCTCCCGGGACCGTACGCTGGGCAGGCGACCACATTGTGCCTATCCCAGAGCCCGGAGGAGCCAGGGACACGAATGAGGCGGGGTGGGCGCATCCGGGCTGGGGCGCGCCGGGAGGACTGAGTCGAGTGGCCGTGTGTCTGCCGTCCCTCTCCATCCCTCCGTGAGTCCCCAGTCCTTACCTCTGGGAGCGAGGGTGTTGGCAGGAGAGGGTGCCGGGGCTCGGCGAGCTGTGTCCGGATTGGGCTCAGCGGCGGCCAGCGACCTCTGTGTCGCTGCTCATGGTTTGTCGCGCCCAGAGTGCTGCGGCCGCGGCCACGGCAGCGCCTTGGTCCTCGTCCTCTTCGCGGGCTCCGAGCCGGGACGCAGCTAACGCCCCAGCTCCGCAGCCCTGTTTCTCCTCCCCGGTGCCTCCCCGGCCGCGAGCGGTGCCGCCTCCAGCGCCGCCCCGCGCACAGCCTAGCCCGCGGTAGCCAGCGCCGCCCAGCGCCCGGCCCCGGGGTCGCTGCCGCCTGCCGAGCCGCCGCCGCGGTGCCAGCCCCGCTGTGACGCAGGCAGCGGTGCCCGGGAACTTCCTCCTCTGCAGAGACCACCCGGCGCCCGAGGCGGGCGGGCCTGCGCTGCAGCTGGCTGCTGAGCACGGCGTTTCGCACCAGGAAAGCAAGCCTCTCCGCCGCTGGATGATTGCGCTGCTCGGAACCGCCCACCTGGCGGGCACTGAAGAGGAAACCAGCTGCATCCCCAGCCTCCCATGCGCATCCCTAGCAATGCCAGAAAGCGGGTGGCTTCTGTGCGGGCGGCGTCGCCTCCCACACCGCAGCTCCTCCTGAAGCTTAGTTGGAGCGAGTGGCCATTGCTAAAAATAGCCCTCCCCGGAACTGCTGGAGGGTCCGAATGGAGATAACCCTTCCCCGGAGAACCAAAGGTTGAGGAAGTGAGTAGAGAGGGCGGTGGGATACACTGAGAGGGACAGAGGAGAAAGAAAAAACCCAATGTCCATAGTACACGAAGCCTCAAGTCCCTGGACAACCTCAAGCCTGGTGTCCCACTGGCAAGAGTCCCTATCTGCCCGACCCTGCCAGATGGGCTTCTGGGCTCTGACCAGCAGGTGCCACTCAGTATGAAAGCTCCGCCTACGATATTGTGTGCGCCAGGGTGGTGTGTGTGTAAGAGTTAACAGCGTGCACCAAACCACCTGTTGTTTGTACGCCTGTGAGGGAGGGGTGCTATTCTACCCATTGATTTGAACCGTGGGTTTCTCCTTCCATCCCTCTGCCCAATTATAGGTCGAAAGCGCAAACCGACGTCCTGAAAGCTTGCAGCTCCCTACATAGGAAAATTCCCCGATGTGTGTGTATGTTTGTGTGTGTGGGGGGGGGGTGCAGACAAGATAACGGTAGCGGAGTCCGCTGGGAGTGAGAGCTTTGTCAGGCCCAGCTGGCTGTCCTCAGTGCACTGATGATAAGGATTATGCTGTCCGGGCAGTCTGGGAGAGACAGAGGAGAGGAAAGAAATGGGCAGCCAACAGCCATTAGTTTGTGTGCTTTTGCACAGTTGCGTCTTTAGAGGGCAATCACTTCCCAAGGAATGATAAAAATGAAAGAAAAGCCCCCCCCCCTCAGGCTCTTAACTGTTCTTAGGGATCACGAAATAAAATACTACACTGTCTCTAATCCCAGTTCCGTTGGTGACTGCGAAGATAGCCTTAAACCCCTTCAGGCCTTAGGGGAGTTGCCCTTGGGTGAGCATCATTAAACCTTGGACAGCCAACAACCTGGGGTGGAAACAAGGGGGGCCTCAGGGTCTCTGGGGGAAGGACAGAGACTGGTTTTGTCAGTTTGTTGGAAGGGGGAGGGAGAGAAAGAAGAAAGAAAAGAAGGAAGGAAGGAAGGAAGGAAGGAAGGAAAGAAGAAAAGGAAGGAGGGAGGAAAGAAGAAAAGGAGGGAGGGATGGAGGGAGGGAGGAAAGAGGAAGGAAGGAAGGAAGGAAGGAAAGAAGGGAGGGAGGGAGGAAAGAGGAAGGAAGGAAGGAAAGAAGGGAGGGAGAGAGGAAGGGAGGGAGGAAGGGAGGAAAAAGAAACCCGACTACACTGAAACCCAGCAGGTAGTGTAGGCCCATATTTCTATATGGTGTGGCAGCCAGGCTCTGAAGCCATAGGCCCCACCTGCGGTGGTCACATAGCCCTGCAGACAGGCTGTCACTGCCCTAACAAAAGGTCAGGATGTTGTTGCTCCTTTCTTTGTAATTTGGAGGATGCCTGATAGAGATGCTGATTCAAGCCTACCTGACAGCTAGCACACACAGCACACAGGTAGTTGTGGACAGACTGAAAGCCATGGTTACCTAGGAGACAGAATGCTAAGGTATTTCCCTGAAATTAAGTTTTGGTATAAAGGCTGTTTGGAGAATAAACGAGAGGAATTCTTCAGGATGTGAACTCAGCATATCATGAGGGATCTCTGAGAATCTCCCTCCCGATGAAACCATGTGAGTTGTGTCTTTATTCCCGTGTCCTCCACGCCTGTCCAGAGAGAGATAGTTTATGTTGGGGTTTGGTAGAGAAATAATTGAGGGTCGTGGCTAGCACCAGACCCCGACAAGGTAGATGCAGAACTGTTCCATGAGGTAGCTCCCAATTCAAACAATTTACTGCAGGGACTGGGATGGGCATGCCGCTCAGTGCTAGTGTCTCCGGCGGCCTTGAGTTTGGATCACAAACACCAAACATGAATCTCAGAAAAGCAATTCCTAAAGCTGAAAACCTCCTGTGCAGTATCTTAGTCTCCAGAAGCTTCCCCAGGCCACATCAGCATGCTGTTGTCTTCAGCATCCCAACTAAGCTGAGGCATGCTAACCCATTACTAAGACACCACCAACCCCTAGCCCAGTAGTCCTCAACTTTCCTGACAGGCAGCCCTCTAACACAGCTCCTCATGCTGTGGTGGCCTCCTCCCAACCATAAAATTATTTTCATTGCTGCCTCATAACTGTATTTTTTTGCTATTGTTATGAATCATAATGTAAATATCTGATATGCAGGATAGCTGGTAGACAGCCTCTGTGAAAGGGTTGTTCACACCCCCCCCCATGGCAAAGGGTCATTGACCCTCAGGTTGAGAACTGCTACCCTAGATTGTTGGTGAAGGTGAAATGAATTTGTCTCTGCTCTTCCTCTTAGAACTGCTCTTTTTTAAAAACCCATCAGTGATCTAGTTATAGACCACAGGGAGCTGGGAGGATTCCATATAAGCATAAAGCAGCAAGAGAGTGAACCAAGCACTTCCCACTGTAAGCACTCAGTACATTTATTGAGAACAGTTATTGAAATCATTCCTCTTAGCAGTCTTGAAAAGCACAAGAAGAGGTACAGTGTTAAGTTTTGGAATGAAATATGCATCCCTTTGTCAAGACTTCTGTAGAGTTGCTTTCTGCCTGTACCCAGACCTCATTTGTGATGACCTAGCAGACTCCCAGTGTGACCAGGACAGTTCTGCATCTATAGACAGGTGGTTGACAGTGCACATTAAATATGGAGTCTAAAGGCCATGGCGCTATACTGTTTTGGTCATCTTTTCTTATTTGCTAGCTTATGAACATTAAGTCTAGTCTTTTCAGTTAATCCACATGCTTAGCAAGCTCTCTGTAAAAACCCTGGATGAATCAGCAGTCGGTCGGTGTATGTGAGTGCTTGGTCCTCAAGGTCTCGGCAAAGTCCAAAGGCTCATCTGTTGACTTCGGGGTGTTAATGGAGAGGGAATCCTGCAAATGTATGAAATTGTAAGTCTTCATCTTCAAACTGTGGTTCAACTTCGGTGAGAGAAGAGATTGCCGTTGGCTGTTTAAACTGGAATTCTATCTTGACTTTGTACGCACGTCTCCAGTCCCTTTCTCCCACTCTGAACTGGGGACAAACTCGCGGCGTCTTTTTGGGCAAGCCCTCTACCCTAGAGCAAGCTGCCATTCTGTCTGAGCTCCCAGACTCTCAGGTTCTACATCCAGACTCTGCAGATGCCAGGTAAACAGCTAAACACAGACAGTTTGGATAGGGAGCTCAAGTAGGCTCTTCTGCACTGGGCCAGGCTAAAGGGCGGGGTGAGAATTGTGCACATCTGGGCTCAGATTCCGTGCCACCAGCTCTGTCGTTTTTAGCTTCTCCCTTTAAACTTCAGCTCCCTCATCTCCCTCCTAGACCTTCTTTAGGGCTGTGGTGACACTGGGGCTACCTTGTAAGTGGTGTGGAAATGGTGAGGTGGTTGCCTTGTTTTATTGTTAGCTTTAGGGAGAAAAATTCCCCAAACTGTCACCTCATACTTTGAAGGCACAATTAAAGAATCGGTTTGTCAGGTGCTTGCATCTGGAATTTTTTTTTTCTTCTTTGTGTTCTCACAGCTTTTAGTTACATGTCTGCTTTACCATCAAGTCTGGGCACTTCCCCAGAGCGGCAGCTGTAATTATACATCTTCACACCTGCTATCAGTACCTAGCCTAGAGCCTTCTCTTAAGTTCTAATATTTTAAAATTTGGTTTATACTGATTCCTTCAGTATAACTCATACTGTAGGCTCTGAAATCTGAATACTCTCGCTAGTAAATAATTTGTACTTAATAAAGAATACATATGAAAGTGGCAGATATTTTGTATGCTAATTTAATACATTTCAAAACTCTTAATCTCACTTTAAAAGTTATACTAAAATTATGTATTTTATACAGGCATGGGCCATAACACCTGATTTTTTCAATGCTGGAATTATTCTTTAGGGTGAACGTGCTGGTTTCGTTTTGTCTTGCTTTTTAATGTCAGTTGATCTGTTTGCTAAGAACGAAAGTCAAGTTTAAGTTCTCAGTCAAAACCACCCCCAGGGTTTTACTCTCGAATCCTCTATGCCATCAACGCATCAACTAGCCAGACCTTTTCTGGCGTTGTGGGAAGGAACTGAACTAACAGAAAACATCCTGTTTTAAGTTTCAGCTGTTAACATTGTTGCAACAATTTGAGACAACTTGAGTTACAGCTTTGAAATCCCTACTTTACACCATATCACAACCCCTAAAACAGTGCTAAAAATGCCTTTGCCTGGAAACGGCCTCTGCTCAGGCAGTTGGCTGGGTAGCGTGGTGATGGCAGGTGAATGGGCACCAGACAAATGACCTAATAATGGGCCCAGTGACCTAAACATAGGAGAATTTAAGTCTTTGGATCCAGGGCAGGTGAGAATTCAGCTGGTAAAGGTGCTGCCAAGCTTGACAACCTGAGTTGGTGCCCTGAAGCCCACAGTGGAAATAGGCACACACACACACGGGGGGGGGGGGAGAGTAAAAATTAAAAAAAATGCTTCTAGATTAAATTCTTCTAAAGAAGAGAGAAGACTTTGGTTCAGTCTGTTTGTGAAATTTTCTATGGAAACAGTTTTGAACCAGTGTGTGTGTGGTGTACATGTTACAGACCAATAGAAGCTTCCTTTGCACGGGCTTATTTACCATCACCATAGCCCCATGAAATGGGCAGCATCAGTGTGTCCTGTTGACAGAGGATGAGCCAAATCTTATTAAACTCTTTTAGCAAACCCAAGGTCACATAGCCTTGAGGGAAAGAGTTATATGTGAACCTAGAGGAGCCTCACTTGGGAGTTATACACAACTCCTCCATCCTGTGAGAAAGAAGCAGGTGTTTTAGACGAACCTGTCCCTGTTAGTGGTGCAGCTTTTCGGCCACTCTTTTAAAAGTTTTATTTCTTTTCTTTTTGTATGTGTGTGCACACGTGGAGATCAGAGAACAGACAGCTTTGTGTAGTTGTTTCGTGTAGTGTCTTAGGGTTTCTATTGCGTTGAAAAGACACCATGACCACAGCGACTCTTATAAAGGAAAACATTTAATTGAGGTGGTGACTCACAGTTCAGAGGTTCAGTCCATTATCATCATGGCGGGAAGCAAGGTAGTGTGCAGGCAGACATGGAGACCGTAGCTGAGAGTCCCACATCTTTCAGGAACAGGAAGTTGACTGAGACACCGGGTAGTATTGTGAGCATAGGAAAGCTCAAAGCCCACCCCCACAGTGACACACTTCCTCCAACAATGCCATACCCACTCCAACAAAGCCACATCCCCATAGTGCCCCTCCTTTTGGGATTATGGGGACCGGTTATATTCCAACTGCCATGTGCAGCTCCTCATTTTTGATCCTCGTGGAACCCAGAGACTGAACTCAGGTAGTGAGGCCTGTATGAAAACACCTCCACCCGCTAATCCGGGCTCATTCCGTTCTGCACTCCCTTGCACTCTCCTGGGAATGCGCATCCCAGATGCACCCTCTTGTGGTGGTCTCACTGCTCACTCTGTAAATGCAAAGCACTGATAAGGAAATTCAAGACAGCATCTCCAGACTGTCCTGGAACTCTCTCTGCAGATCAGGCTGGCTTTGATCTCATAGAGATCCATCTGCCTCTGCCTCTTGAGTGCTGGGATTAAAGGTGTGCACCACCATCTCCTTTTTTTTTTTTTTAAACAGAAGAATGTGTTCAGGTTTACACTTTCTGAGGGATAAGACTATATCATGGCGGAGAAGTGCGGCAGCAAGCTGGAAGGTATGCAGCCGGAGCAGGAAGCTGAGAGCTCACATCTCCAACCACAATGAGGCAAAAAAGAAACAAACTTCTTTTTTTTCTTTTTCTTTTCTTTTTCCTTTGAGAAAAGGTTTTTCTGTAGCTTTGGAGCCTGTCCTGGAACTCACTGTGTAGACCAGGCTGGCCCTGAACTCACAGAGATCTGCCTGCCTCTGTCCCCGAATGCTGGGATTAAAGGCGTGTACCACACCCAGCAGAAACTTTTTTTTTTTTTTTTTTTTGGATTTTCGAGACAGGGTTTCTCTGTAGTTTTTGGAGCCTGTCCTGGAACTAGCTCTTGTAGACCAGGCTGGCCCTGAACTCACAGAGATCCGCCTGCCTCTGCCTCCCGAGTGCTGGGATTAAAGGCGTGCGCCACCACCGCCCGGCCAGCAGAAACTTCTTAATGAGACATGTGACTGCGAGAGTTTAAGCAATGCCACATAGACTGGGAGAAAGTCTCATTGTTAGAATCATTGTTCAGGTGGACCAGTGATAGATACAGTTCTCAGTGATGCAGTCATTACACCATAGTCTACGATATTTGTGTTCCAGTTTTCATTCATGTTTCTTGGTTTGTAATTTTCACACTTTTTGTTCTAAGTGATTAGAGCTATGCGAGATCCTTTACATTCTGGGTTTTGTCCTCGGTTTATTAAATTTCATAAAGGGGGTTTCTTCTGTGATTTATTTAAAAGCCCCTTTCAACTGAACATGGCCTTCTGTTGAAGAGGTGGGTTTCCATGTGGGGCCAAGCCTATGGTTTGCTGGGCACTCCTAAAAAGGGAAACATTTCTTTGGGTGGTTTGCTAACAGTTCCCAGGTTCAGTTCATTATCATCATGGTGGGACATGGCAGGATGCAAGCAGACATGGAGCGGGAGAAGTAGCTGAGAGATCTGCATCTTGCAGGCAACAGGAAGTGGTCTGACTATAACACTGAGTGAAGCTACCTCAAAGCCCGCCTCCTCAGTGACACACTTCCTCCAACAAGAACATACTTACTCCAGTAAAGCCATACCTCCTAATTCTGCCACTCACTTTGGGAGTCATTTTCTTTGAAACTACCATACTATCTGAAGCCAGGCAGAGGGCAGCCTTCGAGGGATGATGCTATCTCCAGATAGACAGAGTCAGAACTTAATTAAATTTAGGACACTCTGTTAATGTTTGCTGAAAAACTGAATTGTTCTAGGAAACGCCTCTCTCTGTCTCCCCACCCTCTACCCCCTTCCTGGCGAGAACCTGCAATAGACTGCCTTCCTCAAGCTAGTTTCTATATTTTCTTAAACAGAGATGACTTTTCTGCCAGGTAAAGCCCACTGTGGTTTACAGGCTGTCTGTGGATTAATTCACAGAATAAGCTAATAAGAAGGGATATTATACATTCTTTTTTTTAATATTTATTTTTATTTATTTATTATGCATACAATATTCTGTCTATGTGTATGTCTGCAGACCAGAAGAGGGCACCAGACCGCATTACAGATGGTTGTGAGCCATCATGTGGTTGCTGGGAATTGAACTCAGGACCTTTGGAAGAGCAGACAATGCTCTTAACCTCTGAGCCATCTCTCCAGCCCCAATATGATACATTCTTATGTCACCTGAAGCTCACTAGGTGTTCTGGGTTATCTAAGTTCAAACACAGATTATTTGGCAATTGTTATGAGTTGGATCTGAAATGTTCGCCCGTGGGCTCAGGTATGTGAACACACGGTTTCAAGTTGTGGAAGCTACAGTGTCTTTTGGGAGGGAGACATGGCTGGTGTGTATAGAGCCATCAGGGCCTCAAGAGATTCTGGTTGTGTATTAAATGTGCTTGCCACGCAACCACATGACGGGAGTGTGGCTTTTAGCAACCATATAACAATCTGGCTGTTTTGCACACTCCTGTAACCCTGACTGTGTGTGTGTGTGGGGGGGGGTGTCAGACTTAACAAGCTGGATGTTCTGCATGTTCCCTATGCATGCACCAGCATACATACACTCACAGATACATTCACACATATATAAAAATCATAAGTAGATATTTAAAAATCTAAAACAAAAAGAGTTAAATTACAGGCTCTGTCAACTCATTTCCTGAATGTCTCCTAAGAACAGGCCCATTCTCATATAGAAAACACAGGCTTGTTTCTTAACCACAGGTTCATCTCCCTTGTATTTACATATTCTTTTAGCCCCTGGGTTCTAGGATGCTTCTCGAGAAACATGTAGCTGCAGCTTGTGGAAGACAGGCGCACATGTTCTGAGGGCTCAAAGGGAAAAGGTAAAATTACTCATTGATAATTGTTGCACAACAGCCTGGGGCTGATCTTTTTTTTGTTTTGTTTTGTTTTGTTTTTGTTTTTGTTTTTCGAGACAGGGTTTCTCTGTAGCTTTGGTGCTCGTCCCGGAACTAGCTCTTGTAGACCAGGCTGGCCTCGAACTCCCAGAGATCCGCCTGCCTCTGCTTCCCGAGTGCTGGGATTAGAGGAATGTGCCGCCACCACCCGGCCCTGGGGCTGATCTTAAGAGCATTTCTGTGGATCTGCTGAGCCAGGCAAATCCCGATACTATTCTGTGTTTTTCTATCTTATTATTTTTGTGTCTTGGTATTCTTCACTAACATTTCTAAAATCCAACACCCCTACCCTGGCAAGAGGTATTTTTGTCGAGGCTGGCCCCCGACATTCCTCCTGAGTGGCTGGGCAGTGGCAGGGTAACTTGGTATTCCCGTCTTTCCCCTCCTTGGCCATTCCTGTCTATGAATACCCTCTGCTATAAATGCTTTTCTAGGCCAACTACTGCTGCATTTATAGCCCTCCATCCTATATATATCTAAAAAAATCTAAATAAAAGCTTTCTTTATTGAGGGCCAATGACAATCTCAGGCTGGTGAACACAGACTCTGTGCTGCTAGGGACAAATTAGACACATGAGAACAAGCCACCTTTCCCAGAGTACATGCAGTGTAGTGAGCACCGGTCAACACTGTCTAATCGTTAGTGATGAGCTGCTACTTTAAACAGTCTCTCTTCCTTTATTTCCCCTTGCACATTAGCTAAGATTTTGGGGATGGGTGCTTGGGCTCACTTGCTCATACCTACCAGACTCCTCTTTGTAACTGGAGGTTTCTCTCCCGCCCGTCAGTTCCCAAATCACCACTCCAAAGCTTAATATTAATTGCAAACTGTTTGACCTATTAGTTCAGGTTTATTATTAACTAGCTCTTACAGCTTAAATTAACCCATTTCTAGGAGTCTACATGTTACCACGAGGCTCTCCTTGTCTGTCTCTATTGCTAGTAGAGTGGAATGGGAGTCACATGACTTCCACAGAGGCGGTAGAAGCTATGGCAAAGGAAACGTCAGTGAATCGGCTTTCCTGCTGCTCTGCCTCCCAGAGACTTGATTGACAGTTCTGCTAATGACTACCAGCTAACATTACTGGTAGCTAGTATTACTAGCATTATCGATAGCTCGTATTCTCCGTGTCTTGTTTCCACCCCAACTCTCTCCTGACACAAACTACCCAGAGCTAACACCCACTCTTTGCTGGGATTTGTGTGTATCTTTTCATCATGGAGGGGGTGTTGCTCCCCGAGACCCCTGGGGAGACCCCTGCGGTGACGTATGGAGTTTGCTGTCCTCTTGCCTTATATGTCTGTTTGGTTCCTCTTGAAGTGTGTCCTTTAAAAGCTTTGGATTGGGTGAATCACCCCAGTGAGTTGCTGACAACAAGGGGGTCATGGTAACCTTGCCAATCCCAGTTGGGCTGGAGTGTGGGTGGCCTGGAGGCCTCAGGAGACTTCCTGTAGTTTTCACGTGAGAGGAGGTCAATCTAATGGTGCTGTTGTCTCTTCATCCCCGGAGGCAGGGGCGTTTGTGCCAACTCCGGGCAGCTAAGTGTCTGAGTCGAACTGGAAACGGGACAGCTCTAATTGCTGGGATCCCTAGAAGGTGACTCTCAGGAACCATGGCGGTGCAACACAGCCGTGATAAAACAACAAAGGGACCTGACTACACAAGGCCTCTCTGGGACCACAGAATGACGCTGCTGTCTTCTCTAACGTGATCACACGGACTCTGTTGCTGTGGCCTCCTGTGAAGACATCCTGCTCGTGAGTCATTGCAGACTAGAGGAGTCAGAATGTTTGGACTAGGCCAGAGCATGGCATTTCAGTTGCATTGCAATCTATGTTCTCATTTCCATGGAGTCACAGCCATGGTTGATTTTGGCAAAAGACCACACGGGTGACCTTTGCCACACTGTTATCTGAGCATTCTTTCTAGGACAGGCAATGGGCACACTGTAGAGATTTGGAATTGTGGGCTCTCTTTGCAGTGTGTATGTGTGTGTGTGTGTGTGTGTGTGTGTGCATGTGTGTGTGGCGTGTGTTTGTAAGTGTGTATGTGGCATGTGCATGTAGGTGTGTGTATGTTATATGGGTAGGTGTGTATGTGTGTGAGTGTGTGTATGTGTGTTTATTTCTTGCTCACTATACTTACTAGACTGCTTTTCATTTGGGTACCAACACACACATACACACACGAGAGAAAGAAAGAGAGAGAGAGAGAGAGCCATTTAAGTGCTGGCATTACTCTCTCTTTGCTTCCTAAGCTATGGAGAAATGAGTTCCATCCAGCCCTACCCTGCTGCATGGTGAGCTCTGTCATCATGGATTCCTCTATAATAAACTTCCCCATAAGCAACTTTCCCACCATGATGAGCTCTGCCATCAGCTCCCCTCTTGAATCTTCACCCTCTTCCCTTAAGTTGCTTCTGTCAGGCATTTGATCACAACAAGAAGAAAAGTAACCATACATTCAACTAAAGCCAGCCCTGAAACAGTCTTCCGGTAGTCCATCTTTCCACCACCACCACCACCACACTGACACCTCTAGCCCTCCTCATCCCACTATCTCTTCAGGCCTCTTGGTGCTAGTCCTGGGCAGGTGTTAGCAGCCTCACCAGCACCCTAGAAGCATCCTGGGTACAGTCACCCAGGTCAGACACCACTGGGTTTTATTAAATGGTTTCCCCACCCCAACTTAGTTCTGTCTAGTTGTAGATAGCCCAACAAGACACAGAAAGAATCCTAGGGGCATGTCCCCGACCCTCCAGATGACAGGTACCATGGCTGGAGCCTGTTGAAGCACACTGGCAGATGAGGCTGCGTTCTGCATCAGTGTGTGTCTTCTAGTTGCTAGGCGGGAACCCCGAACTAGTGTGGTTGGTCAGGGACTTAAAATCGGGGGCCCTGGAGTACAGCACTCAGTGTCCTGGGCAGGGGGCCCTCTGACCTCTGAGGTCTCACCTGGCCACCAGCAGGTGCTTTTTCACTTGAGTTGAAATGTTGAGCAGCTGTGGGACCTGCCTGCAGACAGAGTGGAGGCATTAACCAGAGAACACACTTTCCCTTCGTTTCCCGAGGGTTCGTGCAGTTGTTTTCCCATGAAAACAAGCAGAAATCTGTTGCAATCATCTGGCGTTTTGGTTTCCTGGTTTGATGGGAACCTAGAGAGATAGACAGATGGTACTTTCATTATCCAGAAAATTACAGCTGAAAACAAACATGAAAGCCAGTCTTAGGAACGCTCGGGTAGATATCTTCAGACCATGGTGCCTGATCTCAGGACCTGCCAGCAACCCTGCTGGGCTGGCTGTTTCTGCACCAGCTCAGTACACTCTAGCAGGGTTTTCATCTGGATCATGGAAGGTGACGCCCTGTGACACACTAGCCTGCCATCTCCTGTCAGATCTCAACTGTCCCTTCCTGCACCAGATTGGAGTGACCAGGACCAAGAAGTCCTCAGGCTCATGTTCTAATCCATGGGATTTCTGTATGAACATGGTGCACAGACACACATGCAGGAAAAACCCATACAGATAAAATAAAAGCAAAAATAAATCCAACTGGATGAAATGAAATGTTTCCTCACGGGAGGCAGAGGAGGCAAATCCTCTCCTGGTCACTCTGGGACCTGGGGTGTGCTGCATAGAGAGCTGGAACTGTCCTGGACTGAGGATCCTCTGCAGAGGTCCTGTGGCCTCTCTCTGCCCAGCAGACTATTGCAACAGTGGACCCCAGAAACTGGAATTTCCCTCAAAATCTCATGCTGGGCAAGGAGAAGTCTGAGGCCTGGTGTCAGCCAGGAGGGGAAGCGTGGAAAGAAATTTTATACACACTTGTCAGGCCGTGGTTCAGGAGGGACTGGGCTGACACAGTTCTCAGTCACTGATGAGTGCGACCGAGTCTAGACTGGACTGTTAAATTATACACACACCACTTTCCCCCTATTTAAGCCTATTCTGAGGACCCCAAAGAGGGAGCTATGATGTCACCAAACTCCTTGTCCCTCTCCCCAGCATGGCCACATTGAATACATCTCTTTCTTCTTATTGTCACTATTATTTATCTCTTTAGTTCTCTTACTGAGGTTGGGTGGCTAAGCCCAGCTTGCTAGGACCGCCAGGCTCCTGGCTTTGACCCCAATGACGTCAGTAGCAGTGTGGCTGTGTACGAGGGAGGGATGCTATCTAACTCAGTGGGAGAAGGCCTGTCTTCCAGCAAAGCTGTCTGCTCATACAGGCTCTTTGTGTAGCTTTCACTACCTCTAGGTGTGTGGCAGGATCCTTTCCAGAACCAAGGTATGTGTCCTACAATGAATCCAGGTGGACCAGACCTTTAAAAAATGTCTATTTCTTAAGGGAAAAAGGAAGATCAAGGAAAGTCATGGTACTGGCCATACAGTATTAAAAGTAGGCATGGTTAATCCCAGCACTCAGGAGGCAGAGGCAGATGGATCTCTGTGAGTTTAAGGCCAGCTTGCTCTACAGAGTAAGTTCCAGGACAGCCAGGGCTACATGGTGAGGCCTTGTCTCAAAAAATTATAGTGTATATATCCAAATGCTATACTATTGTTATTATTGTTATATATTATTATTATTGATACAAAAGAGGGTACCTTTGACTAATGGCATAGAGAAGACCATGTACTTACATTAGTGTGGGGACCTTCTGGAACTCCAGCGGAGGAGGTGAGTTACTTATTAGAACCTATTGCAGTCTTACAGGCCTGGCCAGGCCCTGGCTCACACAGAGACCTGGTGAAGCTTACCTTACTTTCCTGTATTGCTAGTCTTTATATTCTCAGTAGCTACATAAGCAACGTAACCGTGACTTGAATGGAGTCAGGTCATGTGTGTTTCTAAGGTCCCGAAGACCTAAGGAGTTGGTTAAGGTAAGAGTCCTCAGCAGCACTACACAAGAGAACTGTATCAGGAGCCAGATTGACCCCAAGTTCTCTGGTGTCTCCATTCTAATGGGCAAAAACTAATGAATGAAATTAATGTTACCAATGTATGATGCAACCCAATGAAGTAAAAGTATAGAAATGGAGGAGGAGTGGATGGGGGTAGAGGAGAGGTGGGGAGAGAGGCTTGGAGGAGAGGAGGGAAAGGAAGTGGAGCCAGGATATAAAGTGAATAAATATTATCCTGTGTCGCCTCATCAATTAAGTCATAGCTGAGTGGATTGGCGCTGGATGGGGCCTTTGAGGTGTATCTGTCCCTGTGACTTCCTTCTGTTTCTCTGTGTTTAGAAAGAGTGTCCAGGACAGGAAAGCGAAGCTGGGAAGAACACATGGTTCCCGGTGTGAGGAAGAGTTTTAAGGATGCTCTCTCAATTCCTGAGCTGCCCTGGAAGGTATTATCATTCTTGCCCATGTTGAAAACTTGATTTTCTGAAGTTAAAATATATCACTTTCCCTTTCCTCCCTTGTATGTCTTCCATGGGCACACCTCTTGTTCTCTCTCAAACTCTTGATCTTCTTTTCTTCAACTGTTGCAATGTGCAATATGTGTGTGAGTGTGTGTTGTAGATTATTATTTGAAGATGTGTTACATTTGTTTATGCTGTGGAATGCTTGTTTAAGGATGCAAAGATGTGTTGCGTTCTTTTATGTTACGTTTGTTTAACTCTGTGAAGCTGTGATACTTTGCCTGTCTAAAACACCGGATGGTCTAATAAAGAGCTGAACAGTCAAGAGTGGGGGCAGGAGAAAGAATAGGAGGGGCTGGCAGGCAGAGAGAACAAAGAGATGGAAAATTCTGGGAGGAAGGAGCTAGATAGAAGAACGAGGAGGACGTAAGAGGCCAGCCACCCCACTACACAGACAGCCAGGGAGGAAGAAGGAAAGAAGGGTATCCAAAAATAGAGAAAGATAAAAGCCCAGAGGCAAAAGATAGACAGGATAATTTAAGATAAGAAAAACTAGCTAGAAACAAGCCAAGCTAAGGCTGGG
>NC_022027.1:54932932-54935380 GCF_000317375.1 Microtus ochrogaster | reverse complement strand
GGGGCTATTCCACAGTCTTGCCCTGGGAAAGACGACCTGTCAAATGTTTCTGTGGCTTTGCTAAGGATGATACAACTGGACAACTGAGGAGGAAGGATTCACTTAAAGCCTGGCTGGTGACAAGATCTCAAGCTCGTTACTCCACCATGAGGAAAGGGCAGAAGTGACCAAGCAGTCAGAGAGTGGGGTCCTGGTTGAAGGCTTTTGGAAGGGAGGTCAGTCAGGAAAACCAGCATTTGTTGACTCAAATCCAGCTCCGGGAGAGCCACGCTCTGCAGACACACGGGCTTTTGACCAGCATGCATTTTAGATGTCTGCAGAAGCTGTATGGAAGACAAGCTCGCAGTGATGACAGAGTTCCGGGAAGGCAGATGCTCAGCTGGTCCTCAGTCCATCAGTGTGCCCTCTGCTGTGACTGGGCGGTAATTAGTTGCAATCAGTTGAGTTCAACACAACAATTACTGTAAATGAAAATTCTTGAATTAAAGAAAAATAGATGTGTTTTTCAGCGAGAGTTGTGACTCCATGTCTCAGTCTCTCGGTCAGCGAGGATTGTGACTCCATGCCTCAGTCTCTTGGTCAGTTAGGGTTTCGTAACAAGAGCTGCGGTCAGGTGGCTTAGAGAACAGACGTTTGCTTCTGACCACGCCGGAAGCTGGGGGGGGGGTGCAGGCTTGAGGGGCCACAGATTCGATTTCTTCCTTCTAGTGGACAGCTGGCTTCAAAAGAGAGGGCTGTCAGTCACTGCTTACCAGGGCCCTGGTTTCCAGTCATGGGCTCCTCCTCATGACTGTTCCAAGCCGAGCTAACCTCCCTCAAAAGCCCTGGCTTCTAGTGCCTTAACACTTGAGTTAGAATGTCAACATAGGAATTCCCGGGGGACACTGTAGTGATATTTCATTTGTATTTTAATAAATAAAGCTTTCCTGAAGTTCAGAGAGTAAGACAGCCCCACTGGTCAGCATTATAGACCAGGCAGTGGGGACACACACCTTTAATCCCAGTAGCCACACTAGTTTGCCATAGAAACTAGGTGGTGGTGGTGCATGCCTTTTATCCCAGCACTAGAGAGGATTATAAAATGGGAGGAACAGCTCTTAGACACAGTCTCATTCTGAGATTCCTAGAGGCAGGATCACCATTTCAGAAGGAGGTAGAGATAAGAGTCAGTAGCTGGCTGTTTTGCTTTTCTGACCTTGAGGTTGAACCCCAATTTCTGTCTCTGGGTTTTTATTAATCGTGCTACAGGACACAAATACCTGGTTTATAACACAGAGGATAACCAATAATACATTTGTAGGGTTCGAATTGACCAAGGAAATCCCCAGCAACCGTCTTCCTTGAGCCTCATGATATGTCATCTGAGACACCTACCTCTGTTTTCCAGTTGAGCTGAGAAGCATGTGTCTCTGCCAGCATCCTACACTAAGTGGCAGCAGTGGGATGCACACTGCAGGGTTCTGATACTCAATCCTGTGCTCTCATACCTACACCAGGGACCTGGCCTTGTGCCTTTCATATCAACAGCAGAAACATCAACAGAGGAACAACGAGAACTCAGTGCTGGTTTTCAGAATATTCTCTTAGGGAAGGTGCCAGCATTTTCTCTGCTTCACATATTCAAGAATTATCAGGGTTAAATAACTACATGATTACACAGATGGCACATGATACACTGAACGTTTGACTAACATTTGACTGCTGTGGAGCTGCCAAAGTGGCCTTTGGGGGTGCTCTTTGGAAAATGATATGCAAGATGAAAAGATCCTGTTTGACATTTATCGCGATTTTAGTAAAAAGAAAGAAATTCTTGCTCTTTGCAAGCACTGATGTTCTACACAGCACTCAACGAAAAGTCTTGTTTCCCAAGGCCCTGCAGATGGAGGACAGATGTTTCTTTATGCTTGGAGAGGTCCACTCTATGGAGCTGACTCAAAGAGATTGTATCTTCTTCTGAATGTTGCCGAGAAATGGCACCAGGCAGAGCCTGCCAAATAAAAATCACATCAAAGGAGTTATCATGCAGATTGGATTCTTTTAAAAACCCAAGAAACCAAGATGTTATAGAGTGGCAGGGCTGGGAACCCTGCATCTCAGAGGTCATCCTGGACCTAGTCCTTTTCAGGAGTCTTCTATCCTGAGTTCTAGCTTGAAGCCAGAAAGCATCCCCCATGCGTCTGATTGACAGCTGTGTAGGTGGGGCAGGGGCAGGAAGCAATGGTGCAGTCTTGTGCAAGGCTGGTATTTGGTCACAGTCAGAACTGCATAAACCACGGGGAGCAAGTGGGAACGTGGTCATCACTCACGTGTACTATTCAGATGAAAAGAAATTCACAGTGAACTCAGAAACGTTACGCTGGACTGTGCGGGCATGTTTGAAATACTCACTGTTATTCTTTCGGTCCCTGCCCTAGCCACACCCACTTCTTTTTTACCTCTGACCTCCGC
>NC_022027.1:54910789-54932657 GCF_000317375.1 Microtus ochrogaster | reverse complement strand
CAAACATCTTAGAAACATCTTAGGAATAAGACTCACTAGGGAAGAATAATCAGACCTGTAATCATTACACAGTTTTTGGGGTCAGGATGGTGGCCCATGAAAATGTTCTTCAGGGAAAATGAACACATTCACTGTTATGTGTACATGTGCAAGCATGTTATGCGATGTATGTGCAAGCATGCTTACCACAGCTCACGCGTGGAGGTTGGAGGACAACTCCATGGAGTTGATTCTCTCCTTCCACCTTTACTTGGGTTTCAGGGATCAGGGGTTTGCAATCCCCAGGGGGCAGTGCCTTACTCTCTGAACTGTCTCCCCAGTTCAGCTGATTCCCATGTTAGGAAACCCGCTTGTACACTACAGGTAATCACAGCACTGCAGTGCTGACACAGCCTTAGGGATATGTCGTTCACGTCGCCTTTTATAGAAGAGGAAACTGAGGTCCTGAGGGCTAGTGGCATGCTGGAGTCACACTTCATGCAGGAGGATGAACACTTCCTGAGTGTGTAAAGGGCCAGCTGCACGGTCACTACCTAAGGCAGCCCTGGGGTAGTGGCAGGGACTAGATCATTGTAGAAGGGCATTTATATCTCTAAAAGAGGAACCAAGGCGGAGACAAAGAAACAAGGATAATTGGTGGAAACAGGACTCAAACCCAGCACGGAGACAAGTATCCTCCACGCTGCCTATCTGAGTTTCTCCCTGAGTTGCTGTGATAATGTTATCCTGACAGAAGCAACTCAAGGAACAAGGGCTTATCTTGGCTCACAGTATCAGGGGCCATTCGTCATGGCAACAGGAGCTTGGAGTAGCTGGTGTACAGTCATGAAGAAAGCGATGGACACTCATGTTCAGCGCATTTTCTCTTTTTATATGGCCAAGGATCTCAGCCCAAGGAATAGTGTCATCATCCACAGTGGTTATATCTTTATTAACATAATAAAGAGTATTCCCCCACAGGCATGCCCAGAGGGCCACCTCCCAGGTCATTCTCAAGGTCATTAAGTTGACAATGATTTTAACCATTGCTGGACCACAGGACAGCCCAGCCCTACTGAGGACAGAGGTCTTAGCTTCCTCTAGGTGAATTGAAGTCAGCAGTCAGTCCTGGCTTGGGCACTGGAGCACAGAGGTCATGCACCGTGCCCTCTGCAGGAAGGCCTCTGCATAGCAGAAAGCCTGACAGTGCACAGCTTACCCCTAGAAGCCAGTCAGAAGCCAATCCTTTGCAGAGTTCCCAGCCTATAGTTGTTTTGCCATGTGGCCAAGTTGACACCTATGCTTAGAGCTTGAGAACAAAACCCGAGAACCCCAAGCTGCGGGAATCTCCTTCTGGGAGGACCCCGGGCTGCATGCCGGACATCTTCCACTTTCCATGGTAAAGCTGGGGACGGGCAGAGCAACTCTAAGGTCTCCTGTACCGGCACAAGCTCAGGACTTCCAGAGAACGGATACTTGAGCGTCGTGCCAGCTGACCCTGCTCCTATCCATTTTAAACAGCTTCTCTTTACTGTGTGCCTGGCTCTCTGATGGGGCTGCCCCACAGAACAGCCTTTGAAGACGACTCCACATTCACTTATGATGAAGAATGATGATTCTTCGGCGAAGAGTTCTGTTCATGTGTCAGGAAAGTGAATCATTTTAAAGGCCGAAAAAAGAAACGAGTGACATGCGTGCTGAAGAAAATGACTCAGTCCTATCCCTTATCGACACGGCCCACTCACCCGGCATGTGTGACGACCAAGAGATGAGCGTCAGCTGGTAGCTCAGGCAACAGAGGACCCATCAGCCCCCGAGGTCGCAGAGGTCAGACATGCCCCTGGGCGTGCTGCCAGGGACACAGCACACTGGAGATGACGGCTCGTGAGCGCTGATACCGTTATCTTCCCTCACCATCGTCAGCACAGTCAGGTTCCCCAAGTCGGTTGCTTTACTCCAGGCCCGCCAGTTGTTGGCTCACCGGTGCCTATCCTGAGTACCCTACACCAACACCCAAGCAGCCATTGAACTCATTTCCAGCTTTGCAAAACCCCTCAGCTCTTCTCAGACACCCACCGTTACCAAAGAGGGAGCAAAGGGAAAGGAAGGGCCGGGTTCCTTCTCAAGGAGGAAGAAAACAGTTTGTATGATTGAGCTACAGGAAGTCATCTTTCCATTAGCAGATCTCAGTGCATGTGGGTGGGGGGGCCCAAAATGGCAGGCAGTCCGTCAGTGTGAGCAAGCTTTGTGGAGGTTTCACGTGCATAATGTCGCAGAGGGCGAGCAATCTGAAGAGCACAAGGAGAACCAAGAGAGCCAGGCCTGTACGGCAGTGGACAGACGGGAGAGCTTGGGCCTTGCCTTTCTCTGTGCTCAGCCGTGCAGTCAGCCAGGGGCAGAGCTGGGCTTACAGCTCAGACCACAGCTTCTTATCTGGAACAAGGGATGAATTCAATAAGGATGGTGTAGCTCGCCCCTCCTCCTCATGCTCCAAGGAGCTAAGTCCACAACAGAGGGGCAGTGTAGCAGAACTGTGTGAGGAATTCATTTTGCAAGTCTGAGATGCCTGCCAGCGTTTTCCTATAATAAATCAGAGCTTGTGGGAGTGGGACTAAATCTGTAACTTTGTCTACAATAAAACCCAAACTGGGAGCAAGACCACAATGGTAACAACTTTTCAATAGATAGGGGCCGTAGGCTACACAGCCCAGGGTCTCCCTTCCTTTAAATGAGAGCAGCTCGTGGGAAGGCGCTGAAATAAAAGCTATGCATTCTTAAATATATGCAGTCTAAAAACAGTCACTTGGATGGCATATTTCTACTAAGATGTGTTTAGAGCTGGGCGAGTGTACTGGCAGGCACTTACATCCCATTTAGAGCTGTGTGGGGATACTAGCAGGCACTTGCATCCCCTTTCTCAGAATACTCATTTCAGACCCTCATATTAGAAAGGGCCGTGTAGTACTCCAAACCCCATACTCCTTAGACACGTGACCTCGGCAGTGTTAGTGTGTGTAACTGGTAGAGATCTGGTGCAAGGTTTGGTCTCTAGCTCAAAACCCAGCGGTGGTACCGACTTTCTGTATAATCTAACATACAGTCTGGTATGGCAGTCAAGTTGCCTGAGCCTGTTTCACCTATAAAATGGAGTTCCTGCCTACTTAGGCTTTAAGCATCAACCGCATTCCTAAAGCCCACGGGAGGTTCTCGGGCCATTTACAGGAATGGTTCCCATTGGAGAGATTTTTGAGAGCTGAGCTGTTTGTGTGTGGAATGGGAACAAGAGCCTGCAGTCAGCAACGCCCTGTGCGCAGCAAGGGGTTCCCAACGGGAAGGCTGCAGCTTGTTACCTTGGACTCAGCGAGCCGCTAATCTGAGCTTTTACAGAGCAAGGCCCCGTGTTTCCCGCAGAGCGGAGCAGCTCTCTCTGGGCCGTGGGAGGGGCTCCGCACTGCTCCGTCAGCGGAGGGAGGGCTTTTTCTCCCTCCGCGGGTTGTGACCTTTCCTCAGGAATCTCTCCACGGTGCTTTCTCGCCGGAAAGCTCTGTCTGCATGACTAGATTAGATGATAAGGGAGGCATTGGTGACACCGGCTCAGGAGACAGAAACTAGGACACAGAAATCGGAGAGACCTCTGAGCTTTTCCTTCGCACGGAGCAACTGTTCAAGAAAGGTTGTGAACAGGCCAGCTTGATTGAGTCAGAAGAGGGAGGGGCAACTGCTGTCTTTCAAAGGGTCTCAGCACTCTGTGCACTACTATGGCCATAGCAAGGCAGGGCTGTGAAGTCAAATCATTTTTCTGGGGGAAAAGACTCCTTCCATACCGGCAGCGTTTGATCCCCCTAGTGGTGCAATTGAGCAGCTCCGGGAGGAAAGCCTTTCTGCTTGGCTCTCTCACACCTGGGAGGGATTTTGAGAGCAAAATCGCCTTTTAATTTGTTGATTGCTAACTCCCGCCGAGAATGAAGTAGTCATGGCCAGGAGTCGGGTACCGTGTGCCAGGTCACGCTGAACTAGACATTAGTACCTTTGGACAGGTGCCTACAGTTGCTAATCGCCCGTGGGTGAAATGTCATTAGGATAATTGGGAATATGGGGCCAGTTAGCTCCATCTTCTGACTGCAATCTCATAGGTTACCGGATTATACTGGGTAAATCTTATTCTTTCAGTTATGGAGGAAGAGAGAATGTTGAAAATATTAATGTTGCGGAGTATAAACCAAAGTGTCTTCTTTGGACCAATATCTACTTAGTATTCCTGGTGATGGGATGAAGTGATGGGTAAGGACATGTAAGCTTGGCACACGGGCCGGATGAGGCTGTGAGGGGAGGGGAGCGGTGTTACTGGAGGGAGTGTGGTCTGGGGAGAGGCACAAGTGGGCCAAGAAGGTGAAGGGGTTGGCGGTACGGCCACAGGCAGCCTACCCACGAGGCCTGGGCTGACTGACAGTTGAGAACCGGTGACAGGAAGGCTGGGATGTGACATCTTTACACCTTCAAGTCCCCAGCAGGATTCTGGTTTCTCCTGCAGATTCATACGAGAGGGCAGGGACATCATGATTTTTATGAACAGAAGACCAGTTTTTCCATCTTTACCAAGTCTATGTTGGCTATTCAAACCAAGGTTTTTGTTCATGTTTTTAATTGGGTGTTACCCCCCCCCCACACACACACACAGGGTTTCTCTGTAGCATTGGCGCCTACCCTGGAACTAGCTCTTGTAGACCAGTCTGGCCTGGAACTCATAGAGATCTGCCTGCCTCTGCATCCAAGAGCTGGGATTAAAGGCTGTGCCCAATTCTGAATCACCCACAGTGCTCACACCGGGAAGCCCTGCACGGAGCCTTTGTGCCAAATAACTGAGACGGAGTGAGCCCAGTGAGGCTGAACCTGAGCAGGTAATTGGTTAAAAGGCCACACCAGGCAAGAAATTAGCCTCCAGCAGCTGCTTTCTAGCTCGGGCTGCTTCATAACCTCATAGGCGTTTTATGAACGTGGCGTTGAGGCCCTTACCCTACAGGTGAGAAGACTGGCTGAGATAATTGTACAGACTGAGAGACTGTAGGGAAGCTTAGGGAATCTAAGTCCGAGATGTCATTTAATTGGCAACTTCTAGAAATTACCAGGAGGGTTTAGAGCGTGGGACAAGCTTGAGAGAAGAGGGCTTTGAAGTGAAGAGTGAGGAAATGGGGCTGTCTCGGGAGGTTTGGGGTTCACAGAAAGCACGGAGTCTGTTTTCTCTGTTAGGTAAGGACGGCATGAACTTGTTCCTCCAATGAAGAACCTGGAGCCACATCGACTACAGAGCGCTTCTGCGTTACCATCCTCTCAGCAGCAGGGGGAGGTAGAGAGTAAAAAAAAATGCCTGCTGAGCCTTCAACAAGGGGCTCAAGCTTGCTTGAGTATTAATTACTTAGAAAATCTCAGTGCAGGCTTTATAGAATCTGTGTCAAAGACAGAAAAGCTATGCGTTAAGGGTCAAGGACGAGGCAGCACCGAGCAGATGGGAAGAACTGAACTTTAAAAGATCACACATCAAAATGGCTGTTTTTCTGATTCTTTTCAGGGCTGTGGCTACTTGTAGAAGCAGGAGCCACCGAGCGGGTACGGAGTCCAAGGAAGGAAGCAAAAACAGCATAGAAGTTGCAGCTCCAGAGACACAAATCCAGCCCCAGAGTAACCCACACAGCCTCCCTTCCCAGGTCAGGACGCTCACCACATTCTCGAGGTGCCTTCTTGAAAGGGGGAAGCAGACACTGGAGCGAAGAAGCCCCAGGGACCGCAGGCTCCTGGGGCTGCTCGCCCTGACTCACCCAAGCACTTCCCAGAAAGCCAGGGAAGCCTGTGGCACCCATGACTGCCGCGGTAAGATGCGTTTCCCATTCCTACACACTTAGGGGAGCCCAAGGCTGGAGGCTGTATACGACCCCGGATACTTTAGTTTGTATTGTGGTTCAGGATTCACTTCTGACAAAGATGAGTTCCTCTGCCAGCTTTCTAAGAGGTGTGAGTGCACTCACGTAACAGAGTAAGACCTTAGCGAGTGTCTGTGTGCGCATGCGCGTAGGGGCACTCACACACGGGCTAGAGTGTGAAGGTCAGAGGTCCTCAGGTTTCCCACGTCCCGTGAACTTCTGGGCATTCTCCTACTGCCCCTCCCATCTAGCTGTAAGAGCACGGGATTACAGACGTGGCTTTACTTGGATGCTGGGAACCTGCACCTAGATCCTCATGCTCGGATGGCAGGATGTGTTTTACCTGCTCAGCCTTTTCCCAGCCCCGTTAAGACAGTATTTGATTCCAAACATCAAATTATCACACGCCTATTTTGTCTTGTACTCAGTTTTCTCTCCCTTCACTAAGCCTGCTGAGAACCGTTTAACAGTTACTTAAGAGTTCATTTATCGGGTACACTGTTCAGCCCTGGTGTTAGCAGCGCATGAAGGAACAGGTGCCAGCAGGAAGGGCGGGAGGCAGGGCTGGTTTCTGAGCCCCTGGAACTTCTGGGGGGAGGTGGGAGCGGCATGGTTTGTACAGTCAGCACAGATGGGCACAGTGCACTGACTCCCATCTCTGTACACACCACTGCTAGCTCACCCCCAGTCCAAGGCTGGCTATTCAGCGCCCACTGCTGCACACTCAGAAAACCCAGCCACTGAAATTTGCCTGTAAATCTGAAATCCACTGTCAGTACATGACAGCACACCACATGAGAAGTGAGAGATGACCGCTGGATGCTGAGCACCAACGGAAAAACAGGCAAAACGGAGGCCGCTTGGTTTCCACTGAATCATTTATTTACCATTTATTATAAAAATTGAATCTTTTTACACAAAAGATACTTTAAAAACAGCAGATTTTACCCAGATCTACAGAATGGAGCCAAAAACATTGAACACAATTTTACATTTTCTAGTAATTCATTCTAGAAACAAAACCCAGATATACATTTCCGAATATATGGCAAAGATAAAGTAACAAATGCTAGCCTTCACTGGACGCCAACAAAAGAGTCTCCACTCGAGATCAGCCCATTGTTTATTAGAACGGAGCACAGAACTGTAGGTCTTACTGTGCAGTGTTATAATAAAGACTGACACATGCCAGATGCAAGCACAGGCCACGCCCATTCTAACACTATACCTCTTGTATTTTAAAAACTGCACCAGGTCTGTTGAAATGATGAACATGCAGAAGGCATTCAAAATCGTTTTTCTCAGCTATGGTGTATTTTGTGTTAGATTCAAAACTTGTATGAAATTAAGTTCGACGAGAAGCCATCTCAACTCAGTACTTTGATTCATATAATCTGTTAATACTTCCATGTTGATGAAATTGTGCATACTTTTTTTTAAAAAAAAAGCTGAAGAGATTATAGTTATGAAGTCCATAGTAGACGTCCCTGGACGTCGAAGCTGTGGGTAAGAGACAGGGAGGGGGCCTTCTGCAGCTTTCCCACATCACACAGGTAAAGACAGCCACAGCCACACCCAGAACATTCTGTAGGAGTTGCTTGTTTACACTAAATTTATGCATTTTCCCTCTCCAGGATGCAAAATAAGCCTTCCTTTCTCTCAATAATTGATCTTTCACTCTCTAGAAACTAATACAGATTCCAATGCAGTATGTCATCAATGAAACCAAAGGGACCAGAAGCTGGATTCTTACAGCAGGAACGAAGGACTGAGCATGCTTGATGTTGCTGCAATTGCTACCGCACAAAACACGGCTTCTATACAGTGAGGTGGTGAAGATGAACGCACCGTGTGTGGGTGGACCAGCACGAACCAAATATAAAGACGGGAAGGTCATTTTACTGAAAATACAGGGAAATCATGTCAAGTCTACAGAAAAAAGGGTTTTGCTAATTTTAATGAACTCATCAATATTAATGTAATATTTTAATTAAACATGACATCTGGATTATAAAACATGAGCAGAACCATTTCACCATCCAGGAATAACGTTATATACATAAGCCGCATTAGCACACTGAAGCAGACCAAGTAGAGCTTGCCACATCACTGAGAACCCAAGGTTTTCATGTACCCTGATTCAACCTGTTTTTCAGTAACAGAGAAATATGGTGGCACACAGGAGATTAAATGAAAATGCAGCATCAATATGCCACAGAGACCCACCCTGACCTAGGTGACGGAAAAGCTCCAACTTGGGGGAACACACACGCCTTTGCAAACCAAGGTAGTGTTTGGTTTTAAATACCATAATGAAGGAAAGTGAATACCTCATGATTAAAGTAATGAATTTTTAAAAAGTTACTATTCTTAGACTAACCTAAGTGAAATTTACAAACATGAGACGTGTGTCTGTCTGTACTGGTGTGTGGATGCAAGTGACATGAGCCCATACCATCATACTATAAGCCAAAATTTTGCTGTCGATCCTTGATGTTTGGGTTTTGGAAAGTCTTGCGATAATGTGGAGATTTCATTTTCTTCATTTACAATTCTCTTAGGTATGAGGTGACTCTCAACAAAGGGCAGCGAAGCCAGAGCTAACACAGATCTCCATCAGTCGGATGGGGGAGGGGGGTTGTTCATTGCCTTAGTGTGCGTTAGCTTGAAAAGCTACTTCAACGTTGTTGCCTAAGCATCAAATACAAAAGACACCTCAGAACGGTGGTATCAAGAGCTATATGGTTTCCAGCCAGCAGTACAGTGTGGGAAAAGGACCTGTACCTCATGTCTGATTCTCCCAGGGAATTTCTCTGAGGAGGTAGGCGATGCTTGCACTGGTAAGCAAGGCATGGGGATGTTCTCTCTTGTCAGGTAAAGGTTAGAAAATCTGAACTGTGTTTTGAATTTCTTTTCTACAAAGAGGGTAGGATTTCTTTTTCATATGAAGTATGGTTGACAATATTGAAACCTCCCTCACACAAAACATTTATGTTCAAAACTTCAGAAAATTCCAGCTAACTTTGGAATTGGTCCACGTGATGATTCTACAGCAGGACATTTATCATCAACTAATTTTTTCAAAAAGTGAAAATAAGAAAACCCTGGCTATACCAGGACCAGTCTGTGGGGTCCTAGAGAGAGCTGCCCTTGTCATGCCCGGTTCCCTGAGACTCTCAGCTTGGCCGTTCTAAAGAAGGCAAGCTTTGTTAAAAATGTCTATTTGTCTGTTTTTAGTCTGTTCCTTGCCAACCATAGTGCGTTAGGCAGCTTTTAGGCCTTCTATCTATTCTTTGTATCTAACCCTACTTGAGTTTCCTCTGTGCAATTCTTTTCTCTGAATGTCAGGCATATGTGGTAGCTAAGAGAAGAGGCATTTTGAACAAATCAAGAGGAAAACTACAGGGCACAGTTCCGTGTTTAGAAGATTCCTGGCCCATAGTGTTTCCCAGTTTTGTGTAGATGCAGTTAATGGGCTACTTAGTGAGTGTCCAAAGAGAGGTGGGTTCATAATGCCTAGACCCAACAGAGAAAAACACACTGCGGTGTTCATTTCTCCAAAGCGAGCCAGTCCACATTATTTATTCAGTGATGTGCACGATAATAAAGGGCCAGACCCAAAGTTCTCAGTCAAAAGGAGCAAGATTTATCTCAGGAGTTAAGAGGCATGGACGCCAGGTCAATGAGCTCAGTTAGGCGGAGAATAGACAGCTTCCATCATGATCACACCGGGAGACTGTGTAGATGCAGGGGCGCCCTGCAGCTTTATTCTACAGAGTACTTTCTAGTCCAGATCCTGCCCTCTCCCCTCCAGCAGTTTGTAAGTAACTGAGACGCCTACCCGTATGGTTGGTTGCACAACACCAAGGAGAGGTAGAAGATGCAGCTGTCCTCTCCCAGGGAAACCCCTCAGAGACTTTAGGAGGGAAAAACAAGGCTTTTGTCATCCAAAAGGAATTTGTTGCAGGGTACAAAACCTTTTGAGAGCAGAATGCATACAAACATGAGAATTATGATCGGCTCAAATCCAGAATCAGGAAATTCTTATAGAGACGCACATGCTCACTGTACCTTATAAAGTATCCTCAGAGATGGAGATCTGAGATCATACAGTAGAAAATGTTACACTTCATATAAAAAATTCTTAACATATTTTAAAAAGGCTTGGATGACAGACAAAAAGACAATTTTGAGAACCCGTTAATTTCTAGGCTGCTCAGAGGGTCACACGTCCTCAGAACCCTGGCTCCTGTCGTAGGCGAGTGCCAAGGCGAGCATCCTCCCAGGGATGTTCGGGGAAAACCAGAAGATTCCAGCAAACGAGAAAGGAAGTGGGGAGTAAGCCAAGCACACACACCCTGCTAACAAATGGAAGACTATAAATCAAAGCCAATGGTGAGCATACAGCAAGGACGTCGATGCTGATGAGTCTTTATGGGTTTGGAGATAAATATCAAAACTAGAAAGCCAGGAAAACAGTGTGTGAAAGGAGAGAAAGGAGATACAGTCCTGAAGACAGACTGGAAAGGTAAAGCTTCCCTAATTGCATGCCTCTCAGTCCACCTCAGTGTATACTTTTTCTTACAATATCTTAAATAATTTAGAGGTCAGTTATTCCCCACACTCCAGTGTCGGCATCTTTTCCCCACTTGCTTTAGACACTGGGTAATTTTTGGTAAGATTTTTGGTTATGGTGTGTCATAACCATCAGCCAATTTCATCTTCATAACTCAGGAGAGATCATTTACCTTTAAGCCCTGGGGCCTCACTTGAAAAGCGCTTTCGCCGTGGGTCTGATCCCTAGGTCAACATTTATCTAAGCACGTCTGCAAACGTTCTGTCACAGGGAGTGGGAGGGTGTTGAGCAAACTGTCCTCGACAATCAGACAGCTCCGCTTCAGGGACTGGCAGCCTTCCAGTTCCGGAGGCAGCGTCTCCAGGTAGTTTCCGATGAGCTCTAGGTGGGTGAGGTTGGACAGCTCCCCCACCAGAGGGGACAGATCTGTCAGGCTGTTTCTCCCCAGAAGCAGACACTGGAGCTTCTTGCACTGGAACAGCCCGTCTGGTAGCATCTCGATCTACAAGGAGAAGGGAAGCAGGTGAAACCGGTTTTGACTGGCTCTGATAGTAATTCATGCACTTCCATTACAGTTACCTTTCTTCAAAAATATGCCTGCAGGCCCACAGGGAAAGATATCACATTGGCTGTAAATCTGAGGGGCAGGCAAAAGAGAAAGGACAGCGTGGATATGTGTAGCCAAGGCAACTACGGCCCCTGAGCATCTACACTCTCGAGTGTGGGTGGACAACCAACCTGGTTCTGAACGCTCAACGTGATCCTTAAAGAGAAAGTACTTACACATTCAGCGTTTCTCAGATTAAAGAAAACAAGCCAGTAAACCCCAGGAGAACGGTAATTACTCAGTCCTGGATCAGAAATAAATTACTCTCCAGAGCCCTCATAAAGATCATGCCATGCTAATCAGTGAGCAACACCCAGGGCCTCCTGAGAGCGGCAGGCACGGCTATTTCCTATACTGCTTTGCTTAGAGAACGAGCCTTCACGTTTTATACACCCTAGCCTACAGGGCAGAGATGGAAACAAACGGGTAATATAAGCACATCCATTTCACACCTTCACAGACACACACTCCTGGGTTCCTACCCTTCTTCCCACGCCCCCACATCCAGGAAAGGACACACGTAACACTCAGGTGAGGTTAAATATGGTAAATAGCCCGCAACGGGGTCAACTGGAGAGCAGCTCCAGCTGAGAGCTCAGCTCCCTGCATGATGAACGGGGTCTTTGCATGGGCAATGAAATGGATTCAGCATGAGACCTCCAAGGAAGATGCTGAGCATGTACCATCCCCCCTCAAGCCATCGCTCCACCCAGGGGCCTTGGGAGGGAGGGGCATCCATGGACTAGAAAGTTCACCTGTGTTGGGTCTGGATGCAGGGCACTAAGGGGCCTTTAGAGCGTTCTCTGATGGCCTAATGCAAACCCACTGAACCAGCTCTCCTCCAAAGGATTCTTTCCATAGAAATCCACAATTGCAAAGATGCATTAAAAATGCTCAATTGTAACTTCCCCCTTCCACAAGTCCCCTCCCCTTTCAGCCCTGTTTACCCTTGAAAACAGATCTAAAGTTCACCATTTCTATGACCAAAGCTCAGTATTGATCACTCCCACACTAAAACTAATAAGCAAAGGAAAATATGCACGCTTATTGCATTTTTTTTCTCAAGCACAGATGTAAATCCTTACCTATGTGGATTCAATATTGAAAAAGGCAGGCGGAATAGAAAGGCACACAGGGAGCTGCTTTGGAAGCCACTCCTCGTCGCTCAGACGTCGGGTCTTACATAGGCATGCTCAGCCTGGACATCCGAAGAGAGGGAAGGCATGGCACATCTCCCTGGCATTCACGAGACTGTTCTGAATGGCTTCCAGGCACTGGGCATGAAGTGCTGAGCATCACACAAAGCCTTAAGCTTTCTGTCAGAGGCAGGCTGCATGAAAACAGCCTCCAAGCTGTAGAGATTTTGGGTGGGACGATTCTGGCTGTGGGGCTGTGCTGTACCTTGTAATGTTTAGAGGCCTTCTTCGCCTCCACCCCTAGCTGTCAGTAACACTCTCATTCCTGGTTTTGACAACCCCGAACTATCTTCAGCCAATGTTTCTCGAGGGGACAAAATCACCTCCAGTGGGGTAATACTGTCCGGAGAATCATATTGTCTGGTATGATTACTAAACCAAGAATACATGTATCCCGAGTAGTAAAGACTGCAGTCCAGGCCCCACCACATCCGGGAACCCCAGAGTCCACTTCTGCCTCCAACTCCACATGGCCACCAACTATGCAGCTAGACCACTTTTCCCCTAGGTGCTCTCTGGAAGCAACTGCCCTTACCACGCTCCTGTCTGTGCCGCTGGATCACCACTCTTCTTCCACAGTTCTGGATTTGTGTCCTCGGTAGGGGATGGACTGCCAGAGAGGTGGACAGAGTCTCTGGGGCTAGGCCCACGCCAGGGGTTACCAGGCCCTCTGATTCTGAGCCACTGTGGTTAGAGCTGGTGGTTATCTGAAGGGCTCTCTCTGTCCAGACCAGGGCCTAGCTGAGGTGCAGCATCCTAACTTAACCTACTTAATCTACTAATTCTATCCCGAACTAAACTATTTACATTTAAAAAAATATTTACCTTTCAGTTCATAACACCAAACACATTTGGAACAGTACACGTTATGGATGATTCTGGGGCTGGGGATGTGATTTGGGTGTTGGGGTGCTTGTCTAGTGTGTATGAAGCCCTCTAGCTGGGCATAAACGGGGTGTGGTAGTGTGTGTCTGTAACCCCAGCATGACACAGAGGCAGGGAGGGCTCATGGTCACTTCATGGTGTAAATCTAGAGCACATGATATCCTATTTTCAAAAGCAGTTCCTAAAACTATACACAATTCTTTGAAGACACCCCTTTAGGCTGAACTATACATGACTTCTATATTTTTTATATTAGTTATTAAGGTGAGTTTCATCTTCCCACAAGTTCCTAAGAGAAAAATATCTTGCTCAAACACATGTCAAATCCAGTCTCCTCTTGGAGAAGCAAGTGTGTATTCACACATTAAAGGCATGGAGCAATCTGCAGGTGAAAACAGGATTCAAAGAGAAACCATGGATGTTTTCTCTGAGAACCCTACTGCCTTTTGTGCTGAGGGCTTTGCCCTGATTGGAGGACTCTATTCATGGCTTTGGGGGAAGCAAAATCGCTGTGGGACCATGGTCCCTACCCTGTCACTTGTATTTTAAATAAACGCTGATTGGCCAGTAGCCAGGCAGGAAGTAGAGGTGGGGCAAAGGAAAGATTCAGTCAGTAGTTGTCGGAAGCCAGACACAGAGCAAGGCAAGATGTGATTGCCTTGCCAAAAAAGGTACCAAGCCACGTGGCTAACACAGACAAGAATTATGGGTTAATATAAGTTATAAGAGTTAATAAGAAGCCTGAGCTAATAGGCCAGTCAGTTTACAATTAATGTAGACCTCTGTGTATTTCTTCGGGACTGACTGACTGTGGGACCGGGAAGGACAGAAATCTCGGTCAACAAACCACTACCAGATTCTCGTGTCCCTAGGTCTCCTGCATCTTGAGACTGGAACATCCCGGAAGAGAGAATTAGATGTTCACATTTGGGCTTGGAACCAAGGCTGTCACAGGGAAAGGACAATGACAGGGGACCTCTGTGTAGGAGTGTCCAGATGCAGTAGTGTCCAGGCCCAGCATGGACGCGAGAGTGCTGTCAGCAGTGTTTCTCTGAGCTTCATCTCGGCTCTGGTGTCCTCCCTGAAGTCTGCCTTACTTTTATTCTTGACTGTCCGCCAGGTTTCGTTTTGCAGACTTAATTTTCCAGTGATACTATGAGATACTTGTTATTCTAACTGGTATCTTATTTATGAATACTTATTGTTTTCATAAATATTTTAGCTTCACTTGCAGAACCACGAGAACTCCAAGATTAGATGGTACCTAGATACCTGCATCTCCACATGAAACATGAATCCCCAAGTTTCTTTAACAACGACCGCAGTGACTGGCTGATACGAAGCCTGGACAGATTCGGTATATGTCAGCTCCTTTTTCATGCCAAATGTACATCCAGTCTCTTGGGACTGTGTGACCAGATGAGAAATCTTATCTTGGATGTTCTGTTCTCACACTTGTGGCTGTTGACAGCAAGATTTGTTCAAAATCTTTTTTTTTTTTTGAGACAGGGTTTCTCTGTGGCTTTGGAGGCTTATTCTGGAACTAGATCTTGTAGACCAGGCTGGTCTCGAACTCACAGAGATCCGCCTGCCTCTGCCTCCCGAGTGCTGGGATTAAAGGCGTGCGCCACCATCACCCGGCTGTTCAAAATCTTGAACACTAATACTGAAGAATATTCTCTCTGCCTCCCGACGACTGTCCACTGCCAGGTCACACTGCTCCATTGGTGGGTAATTTCTTTTTTAAAACAATATTTTTTTTAAAGTATTTATCCTTTCCTGATTTCAAACACACACTCTTCTCTGATGAAAGTCCCACCCATTATCCTCTTTCACCTCTTCACTTTCCCACTGAACCACCTTTTCTAAGTCCCCGCTTAGTGGGTACCATTGATTGATTGTGTGTATTTATGCGAGTGGGTACCATTGATTGATTGTGTGTATTTATGCGAGTGGGTGCATGGAAGTCACAGTGTGGTGATCAGACAACAACTTGCAGGAAGTCTGCATCTTTCCTTCCACTGCGAGGGCTCTGGGGCTCAAACTCAGGTTTTCAGGCTTGGTGGCAAGAGCCTGTACCTGCTGGGCCCTCGTACTACCTCTCTGTTGTGACCTACTGCCTTTAACTCGGGTTCCTGCATGCACATCCATGACATGGCAGTGTGGCGGGGGGACCAAAGGGGACCCACTTTCCTGGAACTTTCCTTCTCTCTGGCTACCTCAGGCTCTTTTCTTTGACCGCACTGCAGGGAGAGTGCTCCCACTTATTTCTAGGTGTCCGGTTCACTCTGAGATGCTCAGGTGTCCGAGACAAGGCGCACAAGGACATACGATTCCACTTGGCCACGACATGTGTTTGGCCTAAGACTTCCTGATGCTATACCCTATCTTCCCGGACTCATGGTCGCACTTGTCTCACAGCAAAAGTCTGAGTTCTCTTTCAGATACAGCCATCAAGTCAAACTTGGCATCAAAGGGACTAAGGGTCTTAATTTGCCTAATCATGTCTTGAAAAGCATAAATCAGCTGTTTAAAAGCTGCAACTTTTTTAATTTAAAAAAAAAAAACATGTGTGGCTTTTTTCTACCCAACTGCCATCTGATTATAAATGTTTAATTAGGCAAAGGTGTGTTATATTTGTTTATGCTGCATTTGTCTAAGTATATAAAGATGTATCACATTTGTTTACGCTGTATCTGTTTTAAACTATGTGAAGATGTGTTGCATTTGTTTTACCTTGCCTTTCTAAGGTACCTGATTGGTCTAATAAAAAGCTGAACAACCAATAGCAAGGCAGTAGAGGGATATATGAGGCTGGTGGGCAGAGAGAGAAGAAAGGAGAAAGAGAGGGAGATGCCAGTAAAGAAGGAAGAAAGGTGGAAAGCCCCGAGACAATGTAGATGAAGGGAAACAGGTTAAAATGAGTTGTAAGAGCTGCTGGGACAAGCCCAAACTAAGGCCTAGCTTTTGTAACTAATAGTAAGACTCTGTGTCATGATGGGGGCTGGTGGTCCAAGAAAGCCTGCTACAATCCTACCTTCAAAAGAAGCACCAGTGGTCTTAAGGTTTCTTTAGGTTTACGTGCCAAAAAGTCTCACTTGTTCATCTAAGTAAGGCATGGCCAGCTAAACAGTCCCAACACTTGTATGGTGACATCACCATATCACAAATAGAATCAGTGCTTTCCCAAACAATTGTTCACACGTCTTACTCTAGTTGTAACAATGGAAAAATGAAACCCAAACTAGCTTATCACTCAACATCATAGTAAGATGACACTGAAGATAAACCTTTAGATTTGTGATTTTCTATTTGGGCACCAGGTCAGCATCAGGATCCAGAAACTTCAGATATACCAACTAGGGTGTCTTCCACTGGACCTACTCAGTCTGAAACTTTATGTGCCTGTGTGTGTCTGTGTGCCTGTGTGCATGTGTGTGTGTCTGTGTGTGTACGCGTTTATGTCTGTGTGTACTTACTGGAAGAGAGCTGTCCTGGAATGTGTATTTTAACAGGCTCTTCAGGTAATTCTCATATATATCACTGGTCCAAATTGGTCCTATTTTGATTTTAAACCCTCAGGTTGAGGGATTTCTCATTTGCCATGGGCAGGGCATACTTCTTTTATGTATGAGTCTCAGCATTCTAAAAACAGTAAGATGAGCTTCCTTCTCATCTCCGTTTTCTGGCATCTTTTTAATATTCATGCTGTCCAAATATAAGTGTAGGAGAAACATATTTTGGGACGCGTTGGGAGAGAGCAGCATGGAGAGGCCAGGCCGCTCTCTGGAGAACTGCGCTTTGGCTCTCCTCTCTCACGTATACATTACCTTCATCCTTTGTCCTATCAGACTAGCCAGAGTTTCTCCCCTTTGTCCTACTTCATATTTTAGCCCAGGAAGCTACTTGCTTTTTTCTTGTTTCTGTGAAGTTCCATTTTCCTTAAGTGTTGCAAATAATGGTGCATTGTAAAGCATGGAAGCTAGAAAGACTCCAGGAGACCCTAGTGTCGCATTATGGAGCCAGGCCTTTCATTTCAAATTGTCTTTTTAGATGTACGTGCAGATTGCAATTATTTTTTTTCTTACAACATAACGAAAAGAATTTATGAATAATTCATAATTCCATCCGTTTAAAAAGGCTATTCTTGGTAAAATGAAAAATTTACCAAGCTTTCTAAGTACTCAAGACCTCAGCAAACACAAGTCAGCTCTACCATCACTAATCAGTGAGTTTAAGTGCTTTAACTGTGATGTCTGTACAGAGAATACAGAGAACATTTGTTGAGCAACTATTATGGGTTAGGAACTGTGCCAATGCCTACGTGTTCACAGAATCTCCACGCTAATTTGTGAGGTGAGAATCTAATACCCAGGGCTTTGGTAATTTATCAAGACCACAGGCAATGAGGCTGTGCCGGGAGCATGCTTAGTACAGGCCCAGTCCATTGATTTTCCCCATGACGGCAAGCTCGGCATAAGCAAGGATAAATTTACTCACGTTGTTGTTGGTCACGGCGAAGTACTGCAGGTTGGTCAGGTACTGGATCTCCTCTGGAATGAAGGTCAGATGGTTATAGCTTAGATCCAAGTAGTGCAGTTTGGTGCATAGGAAGAGCTGCAAGGGCAGGCTCTCGATGTTATTGTGACCCAGGAAGAGCTGCTCGAGGTTGGACAGCGCCCCAATCTGGGCAGGGATGTAAGCGATGTTGTTGTGCCAGAGCTTCAAGCAGGAAAGGCTGGGAAGGTGCTGGAAGCTGATGATCTCCTCCACCGTCTTCAGGTTGTTTTCCTTCAGGTCCAGCTCATGCAGGTTGTTCAGGCTGAAAATGGAGTGTGGAATGCGTTCAAGATCGCAGCTGAGGAGCTCCAGGCTTTTTAGGTGGACCATCTTCTTCAAGTTGTTCAGAACAACCAGTTTGCTTCCGTCGTTATCGAGGGACAGCTTCTGCAAGGAGGGCAGCAGGTCCGTCACCACGTGGGGGATGCGGGACAGGCTGCTCTTCAGGTAGAGGGTCCTCAGGTTCTTCAAGTCCTGAAAGCCCTCCAGCTGTGTGGTGCTCACATGCTCCGGGAGAACGCAGCCTGACAGGTACAGCTCCTTAAGGTTCTTCAGGTGAAACACCCAGCGGGGGATCTTGCCCATTTCGGTAAATTTCAGGCGGAGAATTTTCAAGTTCTCCTCGAGGAAGGTCAGGGCAGGATGGTCGACGACCAGGGATGAATGGTATATGTGAAGTTCCCTGAGATTGACAAGCTGAGAGACGGTGGCCGGCAGCTTGACCTCAGGGATGAGTTCCAGGCTCAGCACCTCCATCTCTGTTAACTCAAAGACGTTATCGGGAAGGCCGCTGAGCATGAAGAGATGCAGCTCCACCTTGTCCTGGGAGTTTTTCACGAGCTTGCTTTTCAGTTTCTCGACGGTCCACTCGTTGTTGAGGTTGATCTGCTTCAGCTTGTTCTCGCTGACCTCTGACAGGAAGATGGAGAAGCGTTTCGAGTACAGAGGGTCATACTGGTCGGCCAGATGCAGGATGAAGGCAAAGTCATTCTTGACGTCGGGGATGTCACTGTAGTTGCTTTTCTCTCTGAGTGCCTCAAAGGAATACTGCTTCAAAGAGCTCCTCAGCATCCACCACAAGCTATAGGAGGAGGTCAGGCCATAAAGGATCACCAAAACGACGTAAAACGAAGCCAGGACTTTAAAGATTTCCGCTAAGGAATAGACACACTGGTAGCGCTTATAGCCTGTGAACGCCTGCACATCGATCAAGCAGTCGATTTCAAGAGTTATACAGCTTAAAAAGTATGGAACGTAACTTATAATGAGGACAAACAAGATGACTTTGACGATTATCTGCTTCAGGTACACCCGATAAATGATGTCCCTCTGTTCCACGTGCAGACGGAACCTCTTCACTTTCTCAAAGATGGCTTTGGCCTGTTCACCCTCCTTCTTGTCCAGGACGCTGGAAGTCGGACTTTCTATGCCTGGTGACTCCAAGCCTGGCTGTGGGTGGGGCGATGACTGCTTGCTGGCATCAACGTCGGCAGAACCCCCTGAGGTTGAGAGCAAGGTTTTGGACTTGGAGTGTTTCAGGGGCCTCACTGATTGTTCGGCCACGGTTTCCGACAGGGCACGTGTGGTCCACGGGGAATCGAAGCACTTGTGAAGGATGGCCACAAAGTGCTCCAACCTGGAGCTGGTGCTGGGGTAGTGGAGCCAGAAGTTGCTGCAGGCTGCGAAGATGAGCGTGTGCAGAAGCACCAGGTAGGGGAAGAACTTGGCGAACCAGTGGAGCTGCTTCTCGTAGCAGACGGCGTCAATGTAGGAGTACTGCTGCCGGTGGAGGTCATTCTGGATGCGTAGCGGCAGTGCCAGCGGCGCGCCCGAGTTAGAGGACGCGTTCTCGCTGGCTTTCAGCAGGTCCCAAGGCACGGCACAGTGGTTGTCAAACTCCACCTTGCAGGGAAGACAACACAGGACCCTGCTCTGGGTTAGCTGCAGCGCGCCAGCCAGAACGGCCACCAGCAGCATGATGAGGGTGAGGTAATACCAGAAGACGTCCCACCATGGCTTCAGGATGTGATAGGTTGACTGGGCATCTGCTAAGTACTTTAGCTCCGTTAGTGTGATCATGACTCCCTTGTAGAGAACAGGAACTGGAGGAGGAAGGAAAGAAACTCTGCTGAAGCCGTGCTGGCATACCTTTTTTGTTTGTATTTTCAGACAGGGTCTCATGTAGCCCAGGCTGGCTTCAAACTGACTATGTAGCTGAGGCTTTCTCCTTAAGCTCCCAGTCTTCCTGTTTCTACCTTCCTAGGCGAGGCTTACATGTATGCACCACCACATGGGGCCACAGTGCGTGCATTTAATCCTAATCTTGTACACTCTATACCTGGCAGGATTTTAGCCGAGGTAAAACTCAGGAGGAAGGACGAATTAATGGGTGTGTAAGGTTTCTGGTTACATCCCCAACCTAAATCACACTCAACCATTAAGTTTAGGGACCATTTGGTGACACATCTATAAAGGGTGTTGGGGGCAGCTTCAAGGTAGCTCTTTAGTTACCTCCTGGATCTTAACTCCAAGTCTGGGTTAGCTGTTCTTACATGTCCTAACCCCTAAGACCCCCATATAAACCCCTCTCCAGACAGAACCCATGTCTGGAGTGTTGTTTACCACCTAAGAATTATTTCAACCACCACAAAGAGCCTTTCTGAGCAAGCTCTGCTTCACAAATGTGACACTTGAGTGCTAACCCTAAAAAGGATGCCCATACCAGCCCTCTAACTCTTAGACAGCATGGAAGAGGGGTGAAAAGAATTCAGGAGCCAGAAGATGAGAAGAACGGCAGAAATGCTATCCTGTGAGCATGACACAGTATAGATGAATTCCAACTGTTCTTAATAATAAAAACCTGGAGTTAGACATAGGGGTTAATGCTAAAAGATCAGAGAAGCAGAGCAGCCAGCCACTAGTTCTTACCTCTGCTGAATCCTCAGACTGAATGCTATGAGCTCCTGTCTCTCCCATTTTATATTCCTCTCCACCCAGACATATCCCTCCTGCCTCCACTTCCCTAAGTGCTGGGATTAAAGGCCTGAGACTCCCAAGTACTAGGATTGAAGGTGTGAGCCACTACTGCTGGGCTCTGTTCCTCTTTGAGACTGGATCAATCTAGTGTAGCCCAGGGTGACCTGCAACTCACAGAGATCTGTCTGCCTTTTGAGTGCTGAGATTAAAGGTGTGTGGTAAGGCGGCCTGGTCTCTAAGGCTAACGAGATCTGGCTAGCTCCACCCTCTGATCCTCAGGCAAGCTTTATTTGTTAGATCACAAACAAAATATCACCACACCCTGGCAGTAACACCAATGAACTCACTGGTTCATAAAGTAGGACTAAATGGAATTAGTTTCTTTGCCCTGTTGGTACCTCATCTGTGGTAAACAGATATGTTCTGTCTCCTTTCAAAAGTGGAAAAATGTATCTCATAGATGAAAGAATGTGTGGATTTGTTTCAGAGGCGGAACTAGATGAGCAGAAGGGAGAGAAGGGTTTCATGTAGCCCAAGTTGGCTTAAATTTGGTATGTAGCCAAGGCTGGCCTTGGATTCCTGGTACATTATAGGCATGTGCTACCTACCATGTGAGACCGGCCATCTGAGAAGTGGATGGTCTAGACGGTTCAGCTCTCTGTTTTAGCTGGGTTGACATGGATAGAGCGGCTGCCCAGCAGGAACACTACAAATTTCTTGTAATGGGAAATATTTTTTTTTTTTTGTAATAGAAAATAAGAGTGAACCGTACCACTCTGAAGATTTTCCTAACCTAAGTTTATGGACTTATTTCATCCCCTACAGTTCTTGAGAGTCATTTAATATCTCAAACTGATACTGGGGAGAAGCAACAACTCAAGCCGTGACGGAAAGTATCTGACATGGAGTAGAGACTGCTCACAGACTACAAGCCAGTACGGACCTAAATCACACTGTGTTCGTACTCACTGTTATGAAGAGGTGATTCAAATCCAGCGCGCTTCAGTCAGGAGGTCTACACCTTTTGAAGTTTCTTAGACACACCATCTCTGAGTTTGTCTTCATTCTATGAAGAAGCAAAACATTAGCTTAGAGATATTTTTTTTTCAGAGACCGGCTCCACCAGACATCACACAGAGGCCCACTTTCATACCAGTTCACTCCCACCTAAGGC
>NC_022027.1:54897922-54906784 GCF_000317375.1 Microtus ochrogaster | reverse complement strand
TCATGTGCAACCACAGGGGCTCTAAAACAACTCTCCCAGAGATGGCCTAAGAATGCAAGCTCGAATCCTTCATTAGTTCTCATTATCTTAAAAACTATTTTCCTGGCCAACTCCCCCAGAGTAAGAGAGTCATCGTAAGGTGGGGCCACACTCTTCTGAGTCACATCCCCTCTCTCCTCTCAGGTTACCATGCTGAGAAAGGAGACCATCAGTCAGGAACACGTCACCCTTCTTCGTCCTTCACAGAGCAGCCACGTGGAGTACAGAAACCAGAGTCCACTCTTAACTGAATAAGTAAGAAACACCTTCAGAGAAGTGAGGTAGTTTCTCCACAGACGGACCGTAACAGAACCTGGGTTATAGCCCAGAGCCGAGCTTGGAAACACTGATAATGGTCTTCCTTAGAAACATGAAGCTGCACATAGACTCAAGAAAACATGTTATAATCCCTTTTAAAGTATAAAAAAATGAGAGATTTAAGATGTGGGATAAACAAACTAATATGCTTGAAAAATCCTTAAAAGCATAGTCACTCATTTAAAATCCCTTCTCTGGGTTAGCATTTGTGCACTCAGTTACGGAGAACAGGCACGCCAGCATGAGGCAGACCAAGAGCAGTCTCATCTGCTCTCCTGAGATGAGTGGGAAGTGGGACACCATCATCTCCAGACCTGTGGCAACTCAACGAGAGGGACAATGGGATAAACCTAGCAGAGTCCATGAGTGACTCTTACGTAAACAAGATGCACAAAGGGAATGCATACATGGCACAGAATCCAGAACTGCAGCCCCAGTCAGAGGAAGCTCAGAGCTTAGCTGCTCATGCTCCAAATACTGACAATGCCTGTTATATACCAACAGATCTAAGTCTTAGGGAAATACAGGCATACAAGATGTACAGTAAGCTATGAAAGAATCTCAGTGGAAGCATGCACAAGGCCCTGGGTGCAATCCTCAGTTGAGGAGGTCTCTGTCCATAAGTATTTTACTGAGTAGGAAGGGAAGAAACCACAACCAAACACACAGACACGGGGAGACCAAAAGCACTGTGAAGACGATGGACCCCGAGAAGGATGGCTTGCTTGGACAATCACTAGAACAGTGATTAAGCAAGTAAGCACTCATCACTCAGCCCACTGAAGATCATTCCAGGCAGAGGGAGCCGCAGGCTTGGGAGGCATGAGGGTCAGATAGGAGTGTATTCTGGCAAGGAGGAGAATGACAGCAAGCCTGCATGCAGCCAAGGCAAAAAGTTTAGATACAAAACAACACAGAAGTGATTGAGAGGCCACTAAGCGGTCAGAAGCAGCAGATCAGCAAAACCTGTTCTAAGCTTTTAAAAGCTCGGGCAGCTCAACAGATTGGCAACAAGGCAAATGGGCTGAATGAATTACACTTGGGAGCTGAGTATGGGGTTCACTTGGTAAAGTGTCTACCCAGAACACATAGGGCTAGGTTCAGTTTCCAACAGGGCATAGAGGCGTGGTGGCACACGTCTGAAATCCCACTATTCAGAAGGTGCAGTCAATAAAGTCAGAAGTTCAAGAGGCCTTCCCTGGCTACGCAGTGAGTTTGAGATCAGCCTGCCATACAAGAGACTGTTTCAATCAGCCAACGGAACAACAAAAAGGATAACATGCCCAAATAAAATACATAAGCATGAAGTCTAAATCTCTCATAGATTATTATATTCTTTCGATCTTTAGTGGTTAAAAAAAAAGTAACCAATTGAACATACACACTTCCTGCTTACAAAACCCACAAAGGCTAGGAAGAGGACATTTTAATTGAAATAACACAGATTTAAATTTCTGCTTAACCAGTTTAAACATATCAAAGCGATTTTATTCAAAACATCTGTAAGTATGGCAATCTTTTTCTGTATTCTATTTTGCCCCAAGCTACCAACTAAATTGTAATAATCGTGGCCATGTGTTCACAAGTGGAAATGCTCATCTTACCCTATGAATGCTGGTCAGCCGGGAACTCTGCAATTAGTTTTGATCTGAGGAATTCCTGAAGAGAAATCATATGCACATTGTTATATTTTATGCATCCTAGGACTGCAAGATCATTTTTTACTTACATGGTTCTCAAACTCCCAACATACCTAAACATTTTGTTAAACACATAAAAATGAAACTATTTATTTATTTATTCATTCATTCATTCATTCATTTATTTATTTTTTGAGACCGGGTTTTGCTGAAGTTTTCGAGCCTGTCCCGGAATTAGCTCTGTAGACCAGGCTGACCTTGAACTCACAGAGATCCACCTGCCTCTGCCTCCCGAGTGCTGGAATTAAAAGCAAGCACCACCAATGCCCTGTTCAAAAATCCATCTTCTAAAAAACTTGAGGCAGAGATGATGGCCTTTGACCTTTCAGTAAAGGTCAGCAGACACTCGAGGCTGCTCACAGCAGTCACTCACAAGGCACAAGACATAGTTCGTTTTAAAAGAGAAAGAAACACAGTATCTGAGGCATTGATCCTTATTTGTCTTTTACAAGTAAAAATATCTTCGTGAGAGTTTCCTCCATGGAGTTTGCTACTTTGTCACTCCTGGCCTGCAGCGCACAAAGATGCCACCATGAAGCTCCACAGGCATTATGTCCAGATTTCCTCCGTACCCTCATGCGCCTTTTCATTTCTGATAAAGCATTACAAATATTTCACTCTTAAAAGCCACGCCCTGTTCATTGCTAATAAGGCTACAGATGTCTCTGAACTAGGCTTATATGACACGCCCTCTTCCTTCTTCCCCTTTGGGAACTGAACCTAGAACCTTGTCCATGGTAAGCAAGCACTCTACCACGGAGCTACATCCTCTCCTTCACCCTTGTTCATGCGATTCTTCTGCTGAGAATTCTAAACTGAGAGCTCTGGGCCAAAACAAAACGTTTAGTTCCTCACACGTAACGGCAATGGATGCCCCACCCTCTTACAATGTTACACCAATAATTTTTCTGGTCGGCAGGCTATCGGGTGACTTTGGAATAGATTAGGGCTTATCACTGAAAGCCCGTCAAAAACAAACAAAAGACACCTTCACTAACTCCACACATGAAAAAGAATCTTCCTGCCGCTCCACTTTGCCTACTTCGAAAGGTAGGTCGCACAACCCACTGGGTCTATTAACCGAGTCCCACTCCTCTATTCAAACTCATCAACACCAGAGCCATCTCTTGTCAAAGAAGCAGATGCAGAGCTCCGGGGAAGCTCTCATAACGACTACCTGTCATCCCAGGATGAAGCCACCGCTGGAAACTAAAAGCCATGTGCCTCAGTTTCTCTATCCAGGCTAAATAAATCATCCAGACTAATTTTAGAAACCGTAACCACAGCTATCCCCTTTCTTCCTCCTCAGCAGAACACTAAAGTACTGAGCTGGAAGAATGAACTGTGAAAATCCTAAATGGCAATGCTGCTCAGAATAGAATAAATCGTGCACTTTAGGCAGGATAAAACGGGGACAAAGATGGGCACAGCAATCCTGACAGGCCAGCTGCAGAGACAGGCAGCTCTGTTATCCAACTTCACTGTGCTAATGAGTTACCAAACTAGCTCCATGTATACCACTCCCGGGCAGAGGCAGGACACACGCGTCTGTACTTTGAACTTGAAAACTCAGCCCTGTGACAGCCTAAGAATGGACTCTGGCAGCTAGCGAGGCCAGGCTGCTGAGACTTTTCCCTCCCACCTTCCAAAGGTTCCCCCACCCAGTTCAGAAATTCCTTCTAAGAGATGTAGAAGAAAATCCTCATTCTCCCAAGAGACTGAGGATTAAGGATCAGATTTCTGATAGAGAAACAAAAGGCCCCAAGGTTATGACTGCATGAGGGGAGGAGTCGGGATGTTCTTGCTCTCTGCTGGTCCACAGGGATGGCAGAAACTGACAGCACACTCCTGTGCAGCAGAGCAAAGGGCAGCCACACAGTCCTGGAATCTTAACACAGCTGTCTTGTAGGGATAGGCACAAGAAACTTACAAGATGAAAGATGGAGCAAAAATCAAGATAAGGGTGGGAGTTGAACCCAAGGTGAGTGTTCTACCACTGAGGTACATTCCCAGCCCAGAGCTCACAGTCCTATGACATCACTATGCACATTGCATTCCAGAAATGGCAGGAATCACAGCACCATACTCTATCTTCTGCAATCTATATTTTAGGCTCTGATTATGTAAAACCAGAGTCTCACACATCTGATTACATCACTGATTTGAAAGGCTTCAAAGCAAAGAGTTAAAAAGAGACATTTCAGCTGGGCATGGTGACACACTCCTTTAATCCCAGCACTCGGGAAGCAGAAGCAGGTAGATCTGAGTTTGAGGCCTGCCTGGTCTCCATTCCATCACCTGTCCTGCCTCGCACGGTCAGGTGACACTGCCGCACCGAACTGACTGGCTAAGTTCCTGGCTCTATTTCCCTCAGACTGCTTTATGGTACATGTTAAACTAAGATCCCAAGTCCCTTGAGGACTAATTCAGTCTCTTGTTTATCTGTATCATAGGGACCCATCCCAGAGTATTTTCAATGGCTAGGTGGAGGGGTGTTGACAGGACCTGCAAGGAAGATAAGGACATGGCTGTGACTTCTGGTCAGCCAGGATCCTGAGAGCTGACACAAAGGGAAAGTAAAAGAGCCCCTCCCCCCCCAAGACTGTTCCTATTCAGCTCTGGCTACTCCTCTAAAAATGTGATGGGGTTGGAGAGAGGATTCCCTGGAAAAAAGCACCAATTACATTTCCAGAGGTCCCGGGTTCAATCCCCAGCACCCACATCATGATTCACAACTAGTTCTGCTCACATGTGATATAAAGCCAAAAATGCAGGTAAAACTCTCAGATATATAAAATAAAAAAAAATACTTTTTTTCAGATATTAGGCTCTGATTATGTAAAATCATATGAATGAATGGTCTGAAGACAGACGAATGGTCTGAAGAGGCACTGAAGTTAGTGTGCCCTACGGAGAAGGGGTCAGACAAGCTGGTGGGGTCCCATGTCTGCTCTGACGGCAGGGGAGTACTTTGAGTGCCATTACTGTGTCACTGCATGACACCAGACCGTAATGGATCTCATTACTTTCATTAGGAACCAAGAGTATATAGATGGCTTGGCTCTCGGAAGGCTGTGCAAGCAGAGGCAGGCCACACATACAGTGTGTGCAGTAGAGAGCAGAAGGGGCAGGCCATGGCAGAGCCCAGGGCGTTTTCATCACCCGCAGCAGGTGCAGTCAACAGATGCAGAGTCCACCCCCCAGGAAGCATGCCTGTCGAGCACCCACTGAACAGGACATTTCGTTTCTGAAAGCAGAGCTGCTGTGGGACTCAGCATAACTGGCTGCATTATGATGGCTCAAGTCATTTCGAATGGGATGGACCCCTGGATAACTGCCACAGCACTCCTAAATGACCTTAGCATCCTACAGATTAGGATTGTATAATTATTCTTTCACTTGAGTGGCCTTAGGCTACAAGAAGGAAAATTCTAAGATGAAATGAGAGCATGTGATTATCAAGTCAGAATATTGCCTGTTCCACTACACTGTGCTTAATTCTGTCTTCTTCCTCCAAGACCATACCTACTGGGGGACCAGAAACTTTTCTTGTATCTCACGGCCTGCCAAACACGATTTGCTCCTAAACATTGTAATTTCACAACCCTATGAGCTAAGACCAAGTTGACAATGTTGCATGTCCATGGGATAATTTTAGTCTCTTAGAGCAAATCACCTCTGATGGGATCACCTTGAGGAAAGCTGTGTCTGCGACAATAGACTTGTGAAACAATACCAAACATCCAGTGTTTAAGGTAATAAAACTAAGGTTTAATGTTCGCCTATGGATAAATGGCCACAGAACACTACAGTTACTTCTTTTTTGGTTGACACAGGGTCTCATATAGTTCACAATGACCTCAACTTTAATATAGCCAAGGCTGACCCTGAACACCTGAACTCCCGCCCCCACCTCTGAGGGTTAAGATTATGGATGTGTATCATCTTACCTGATGCTGAGGTGGTGGAGCTGAGGACTCAAGCCAGCACCCTACCACCCGGGCTATTATTTCCGGCCCACGTTAGAATGAGCCCTACAGCACAACCTCCCCAGTCAGAAGTCACAGCACATTTTGTCCTTCGTTAGCTTTGGGAACACTGATGCCATACTACTGTCGGACCGCATCACAGATATCTGCTGACACGCTCAGCTGCCTCCACCTGGGAGCTGTTTGCAGGACAAGGCTAACATACAGCAGTCCCCACCTGCTGAATGGAGAGGGCTGTCAGGGTTACCTGGCAGTCAAGGTAACCACTTCCTGTGCACCTTGTCAAGAATGGCATGAATAAATTAGTTACTTTTCTGTTCCTAGACAGCGGCAATTTAAAGAAAAAAGAGTTTATGCTGGGCGGTGGTGGTGCATGTCTTTAGTCCCAGTACTCGGAAGGCAGAGAGGCAGGCGGATCTCTGTGAGTTCGAGGTCAGCCTGGTCTACAGAGCTAGTTCTAGGAAAAAATCCAATAAATAAATCAAGTTTATTTGGACTCAGGGTTCTAGATAGCACGGTTAAGATTCCATCGTGGAGGGGGAAAAAAGCAGCACGCATCAGGTAAGGCAGCAGAATAAGACGCTGACTGCTCACGTGCTCTACTGTGCAGGAAGCAGAGAGCCAACTCAGCAGCACAGGTGAGGCCTTAAGCTCTCAACGCCAACTCCTGTGACAAACGTTCTCTAGCAAGGCCGTATCTCCTCTGCACCACCTCCTGGGGACCAAGTGTCCAACTGCTTGAGGCCAAGTTCAAAAGCAAATCCAGAGTTCACACTAGCTCTGAGAGCGTCAGCTGCATGCACAGCCTCTGCAAAAGCACTAGAGAGGAGTTCCACAGAGAATGTGACCTCTCTCTCTCTTTCCGAAATCTACAACAAGCCTTTTTGAGAAAAATAAGATCTCGCTGGGTGGGAAGGAGAATGGACCAGAGTGAACGGACAACCGAGCGTCTGTGTGGGTCTGACCTCGGCTCTCTGCAAATGCGTTACAGTTGTGAGGCTTGGTCCTCTGGTGGGTCTCTAAGAGTGGGAACAGGGGCTGTCTCCAACTGCTTTACTGGCTTTTGTGACCCTACTTCTCATATTGGATCGCTTTACCCAGCCTTAACACCCTGTAACTTGCTGTGCCATGCTTTATTGATACCCATGGGAGTCCTGCCCTTTCCTGGATGGAGATGGAAAAGGATGGAATTGGGGGGTGGGGGTTGGGGAAGAGGGACTGGGAGAGGAGGATGGGGGAGGGCTGTGGCCAGGAGGGATGTAAAATAAATAGACGAATACACACACACACACACACACACACACACACACACACACACACACGGAGATGTGCACGGTATCACAGGCCTTCAATTCCAGCATTAGGAAGGCAAAGGCAGGCGGATTTCTGTGAGTCTGAGGCCAGCCTGGTCTATCTATCTCCCACTCTCATGATAAGTACAGAGCAGTATTCCACCTGTCTACCCCATGTTAGTACTGCCTGCTCATGTTATAAATGCTTGTTCATAAATATGATACAGGGTGGTTAGGAAAGATTCCTAGTACTGACTTCCGGCCTTCCCGTGTATGCACACGCACATGCACCTGCACACAAATACACACACATGAATATGGATATATACATGAACACACAAAGTAGTGATAAGGATGAAATGAAGTAGTTTTTATATGATGACAAAATGAATTTCACTGAATGGTGTATAGTATCATTCATAACATAATTCTTAAATAATATAACAACCACCTCACACAAACATTCAATAAACTAGTTTCCTGCAGAGATAAAACTTTAAAAAAAATTTTATTTAAAATGTGCACAGCCATGGAAAAGGAGGTGGCTTGATAGGTCACCCGTTTACTAAAACCCTGAGTTCAACACAGACAGGTCACCCGCTTACTAAAATCCTGAGTTCAAGCCACAGCGCAAGTGGAAGAAAAGGTATAGATTTGCGTTACTTCTGCATTGATAAAATGTCACAGATACTGCAATCGATAATTGGATGGCACAATTACAGACATGTAACTGGCCTTACGTTACCACTATAGTATCAAACTGAGAAAAAAAGCAACACCATCCCTGTGGGTGGACAAGTGAGCATTTTTGGACCTTTCCTACCCATTGGTTTCTTGCCTCCTTTATTCAGTGACCAGTTCTTCCTCTCGGCCCCTACCATGGTGGGTCAGTGATTCCTCCTCTCCCAGACCAAGGCAGGTCACAGAGACCAGAGTACTTTCTCCCCTCCCCCACAAGGTGGAGCACAGAAATTCCCCGGATGGTCACCTTTCCTCTGCAGGGCTTCTGCACTATGACTGGGAGGAAGGAATGCTACACCTGAGATTGAGAATCTGAACAGACAGGTTTCACTGAGGCGCCCTCAGTCTGTTAGCAGAGGTTCCCGTGCTGATTTTGTTCAATCATAATTCTACCCAGCAACCGTCTGTTCTGACAGTTTTGACTGGGCCTCTGGCTGCATTCTGAAAGTTGCCATGTCATCTAAAACTCTGATTACATGAACCAGTTAACAATCACCCTTCTGATGGGTCAGGATCAATGTCCTACCTGTCTACCCTATGTTAGCACTGCTTGCTCATGTAATTTCCCCACTTGCTATCTCTGAAGTGATAAGATCCAGCAGTGTCTTCAGTGGTTTAACCTTTGTTAACATGGTAGGAAGGTGGAAAGGGCACCTCTCGCCTTAAGTCTATGTCTTGCTTTAGTCAAAGAGAGGGAAGGCAGGGAGTTTATTTGCCTCTGTCTCTTCTACCTTAACAATCCTTCGTATGTTGGTTGGGGGAGCATCTTCTGGTGTCCACACC